>NW_008662909.1:24693-73301 GCF_000695815.1 Acanthisitta chloris
AAATGGACCTACACCCAATTCTTAACCTCTATAGTTCACAGTTACTTTCTGAATGAACTATGGCACTCCAGGAGCTGATACATATTCATTTTTCTTGCCACCCTTTCTACAAGGGCATAAACCTCCAGAAAGGAATGGAATGGAAAGGTCATGTCTTTGACATCCTAACCTGCCACAGCAGAACCAGCAAGTTCTTTGATTTCCCTTTAATTTACATTTGGCAACCAACAGAAGTGTGCAACTTCCCATAGGCTATTCTTATTTTAATTGACAGTTTGTCAGATTCATGACATTCATATGAAAACAACTTACGCTCCTTTGTACTCCCCAAGAACACACAGGAGTGAGGCAAGTTTCAAGTATCCTGCCTCCTCCAGATCTTGGATGCAGTGCTGCTCAAAAACACAAAGCAACTTCTACAAAGTCAGACAAGCAGATGATCTGTTTAACTTACATTAGAATATCCAGCTCTTCAGGGAATTACACAATAAGGAAACCTTAGGGTTTTGTTTTGCTACTTTCCTTTCCTTAGCTAATAAAATCTATAAAGTTTTTGCACCATCTGCTGGAAACCATTTCTCAATAAATCTGTTCAAAGCCTGAAAAAAATTGGATATACCTTAAAGCCAAGACGAAGCTAAGAGGGTAAAAAACACGGAGACTGGGGCAGGGAGAAAAATTACATATATCATTCACCAAAACCAAACAAAAGCCTTTCCAAGGATTTTGCTCTGTTCTGGGACAGGTCATGCAACCAAGAAATCCATGTAGCCTGCTCAGACTGCAGACTTGCAAGCAAAGTTTTGGTATTAAATCAACTAAGACTGTTCTGAGGTCAAATCCTCAGATATACAATGCCAGGATCTGCTCTGGTGACTATCACTAACGCAGACGACACTCAGCCAAACCAGAGCCAGCGCATGGGTCCTTGCAGCAACCTGCCCCTCAGCCAGACCATGCTGGGAAGAAAAGGGACATCAGTCTTCTCACCATTCCCAGTACTCCATTATCCGCACCGAGCTGTCAGCAGATGATGTAGCTTATATGCAAGAAAGCTTGCAGATTGCTTATGCCAGCAGATGGATGGCAAACAGCAGAAATAGCTAGTGGAACGTAGAAGTAGACATACACCCCCAAGCCTTCCTACTCAGCTCTAACTCAGAGGGAATCCTGTCAGAAAATTTGATATGGTCTCCTCTATTACCAAACCCTATCCAAGTGAAAAAAAAGTAAAGCTGAATGATACTGCTTTTTGACAACCCTAATCAAATCCTCCACATCAGTATTACAGTAAAATTCACATATACCTGATCTTCCAACAGTTTCCATGACTGTTTAGAATACAGGATAGGTTATGTAATATTACCTAGCCCCAAAAAGTTTACGTAATAAAACATTCCATTTATTCCTATTTATCACACAAGTGAACTAAGCCATGCTTCAGCAAATGTACATGGATACAAATAATTTTATCTACTCCATGAGTCCTTCATGGTTCAGGAGAGCTGTGCATGTGCATTAGTGTTTGTAAGCCTAGGATCTAAGCATGCACTAAACAATCTAATGATACTAATAAGAATGAAGATTCTGAAGAAAACTCAAAGAAGAAGGATGTTTATATAATTCGATGGGATTTTACTGCCTAACAATCTTAACCTCCCCCTTTGCCACCTGTCAGACTTGGGGTACTTCATTCTACATCCTAAAAGTTCCAAGTTCTCACATCTTTACACTGAAGAACATTCAAAGACTATTAGGGTACAAGTTTTCAAAGGATTTTGGAACATAGCTCCATCCATAAAGTGGTTCTGAAAAATCTGGGCCCCACACAATTTATGCCGAGCATTTTGTAACTAGTACTTGCAATATTTTTATTATTTTGTGGGACTAGGAATCAAGTCTATGCTTAATCATGCCTCTGTTCTAACCAAAGCACTTCCCATGCCAGTTCTTTCTGTCACGCTTCTGAAGTGCTATTGAAGTAAAATACTGAAGGAAAACAAGGCCTAAATCCAAAGGAGCACAATTAAATTTGCAGGATGGGGCAGTGGGCGTGAGGGTATACTATCTGTCTAACCCACCTCCTCTGGCTCAATCAACTTGAATTCCATGCCTCGGCCGGTCCATGCTATGAAGTGAGAGTTTGAAGGGTCATCAAGAAGAGCTACCAAGAACTGCCAGAGCTGAAGCGAACCTCGTCGTTGATACGTGGGGCCCTCACGGTACATGCCTGGCTCCTGTTTGACATCACCTGCACAGAACAGCAAGAGCATTAGATGAGCAATACACAAAAAGCATCATCACTCGGTTTGTCAGATAAACTGGCAGTGCAATCATTACGGTTAATAAAACAAAGGGAAGAATCAGCCACCGACAAATGCAACATTCCCGTTTGATGGGGACTTACAATAACATATTAATATACTAAAAACTACCTAAATTCATTCACGATTTATGGAAGTCTCACTAAGCCTCTCCCCATGTACTTTCGATACACGTAAATCTCACTTGCAAACCATTTTGTAAGAAGTCTCACTAAGCCGCTCCCCATGTACTTTCGATACATGTAAATCTCACTTGCAAACCATTTTGTAATATCCCCTATTTCAAAGAGCATAAACTATTTTTGAAGCAACTCTGACATGTGAAGAACTGTGTTTGTGTACTATACAAAACTGGGGCACAGGCTCCAGTTTGGGTAATGCAATATATGCTTCATGAAGCTGCAAAACCCTATTGAGTGAAACTTCTTTTGCATGCAAATGCTTCTAAGGAAAATTTGACAAAGTATTTGACTTGGACTTAAACAACATGTGCTTTATGTATAGGCATGTAAATCCTGCAGACATGCGAGTTCCTTTGTGGCATACTGGACTTGCATATAAGCACATATTACTTTTACTCATATCTACATATTAAATTAGTATTCCCCCTGAAAAGCAGTAAGTTAATTTTTCTAAAATTGTAAGTCTAGAGGAACCTTTAAAAAACAATAATAACATTCTACTAGCTGTTCCACAAACTGCCAATAAAAAACCCCATCCTGCTACATCCATATTGTGTCTTTGTTGCTTTTAAATCATATTCATACTAAACAAGTCATGCAAAGAACAACAGCTGAAAGGTCTGATGCTGAAGCAGGCAGTATTTTTTTTCTCCACACAATGACTGCAATCCTTGATATGCTGGTAAAACTCCTCATTTCAACTACCAGAACAGCAATATCCACCAATAAACAGTGTGACCTGTTTAATACGGAAAGGCAGGAATTTACATTCAACCACAACATTAGGATGCTCTGATGGCCATTACAGAATGGCTCCGTGTAGTGAAAGGAAGAATAATAATATTAAAAATGGAGCACTTCCTTTTGTAATCAGGAAAGAAAATCGAGTCAATAGCTGTGGAAAACAAATAAATCAACACCAGGCTTTTTGGTTTATGTGAGGTTCAAGTTCCAGTCCTGAAAGGCCTTCTTTTTCAAGGACAGGCTTTTTTCTTGTAACGATAGCTGAGCAATGCGCAAATAGCAAGTGCAGTATTACAGAGGATCAGATTCTTTGCCTGCGCCGATCTTTGATTTCAAACGAAGCAGCTGAGAATCTACTTCTGAAATATCAAGACTCGTCCTAGGCTTATCCAACTTCTGCTTTACTGGCCAGAATATGATGAAACATCTGCTATTTTTTCCTCAAAAGTCATCATGCTACAAGTATAAACACACCTATTTGTATCACGACATCAATCTTCTAGAGTACAAGGTGTTCTCGCAATGGACAGTCACAGAAGCTAGGAGGACACTGCTTACTTTGCAAGCACACAAATATTTCCAAACATTCATTTCTTTTACTTTGTGTTTCTTTTTTCATGTTCATTCCCTTCCTTGTACAAAACCCAAACAAACCTAAGGACGACATGGACAAATGCCACTTCTGAAGAGTTTCAAATTCCTGTAGTACAGGGTCTGATCCCGTTCTCATAAATGTAAATAAAAAACTACCACTGGTATTCAAAACAGATCAGATCTACCATCATTTCCAAGGAAGAAAAAAACCCCTGACATGATGTGCTTTAAGAAGGGGAAAAAAAAAAAAAGCACATATTACAAAGCCAGGGTATAAAGCAGATTTTCAATAAATCACCCTTTCCGTCAATGTGTCAATGCAGTGACAATGCAATACTGGATTAAGCAATCTGCAATTAGGTCTAATAATATTTAAAATTTCTATTTCTTGCTATTTCTTACCAACCCCAAAATGCATATGATACTGTGTTTGAGCAATGTGCAATTCTTTGGGTTACTTTCGTTTCATAGTCTCTGATTCTTCAGCAAACACAACAAATGCTGCTAGACACGCAATAGTTTTGTAATTCGTAAGTGATTCTCGGGGGAAAACAAACAAAATAAAGCAGGACAAAATGCCAAGAGTTCTCCAGCTCCACTTTTAGCTATGGTCAGAGAGCTATTCACAAGTTTATTAGGAAGTATCTAATCCTTCCTGCTAAAATAAATAAAGCTGTTCATACACACACTAACACAAAAGATACACTAACAACACTACGACAAAATGCGTTCTCCAGCTCCACTTTTAGCTACGGTCAGAGAGCCATTCACAAGTTTACTAGGAAGTATCTAATCCTTCCTGCTAAAATAAATAAAGCTGTTCATACACACACTAACACAAAAGATACACTAACAACACTACACTAACATACATACACCAACATAAGGCCACTCTATCAAACTTAAGTGATTCGTCTCCAAATTTCTTCCCAAAGTTGCAGACTAAGTGTCACTGGCAAAAAGTACAGAGTCCATCCATCTACTTTGCTTATAATGAAATCTAAAATCAACTGAGTTACACCAGGAAACTGATTTTACATCAGAGTGACTGAGCATAACTTGGACCATTCATTTTAATTCACCTCAGAATCCCTTTTAAAAAAATCTGTTGTAATGGGTAGTGTTGTGAAAAGAGCATTGATCTGTTATCAATCCCACTGAAAAATAAACCATTGGTACGACATTTAACCTAATGCAAATACATTGACACAAACACAAAAATGCCCTATACACTCACTCCCTACTATTTACCACTTCACACACAGTGAGACAAGAGGCTTAATGCTCAGTAAAACCAAAGCTGCTCCTTTCTCCGCTGTTTTGTTAATTATAAGAACAGCTTTCATTAAATCTCAAACAACAAGTTGCATGTGATCATCAGTGCAACAGAAATCCTCCTATTACTTCTCAACAGTACAGGAACTGAGCTCCTCTGCCACAACTCTGGATACAGCATCTTTTGCTGGCAAAAGCTGAATGACATTCTATTGAAGAGGAGACTTTGGTTTCAAGAGACAAAGGTCAGCTTTGGTTGGGCGCACCACAAACGGTGTGTTAAGGAATCCTAAATTGGAACGTTACCAAGCTTTTTTTGATCAGCAACAGAGAAAAGTCCCTCATCTCTTTCTTTTTCATCCCCTCACACAAGAAAAAGAGAGATGTGTCATACATACCGTCAAACTTCTCTGGAACAACGCAAGTGTCATCATAAAACTGCCTAGGTCCTTTTTCATACATACAGCCTGTAAGTTAAAAAGAGAGAGGTGTTTATATAAAAGATGCATGGAGAAAGAAGAGATCATAGGCTTAATGCCAGAGGGAACACTAAGTCATACAGGAATCAGATTAATATCCCACATCCTTTACACACCGCCCAATTGCAACATTTTGGCCTCAGTACAGGGGTGTTTAATTAATGTGTGCATTCCCAAAAGACTATTAATCTCCACCTGCAAAAATGAAAAAAACACCCATTTTTCTCTATGATTTATTCTGAAATGTTTCTCTCATTTCCTGTTTGAACTAGCATGGCTTTGACTTTTAACCATTAGTTCCTGAGGGTCTTCTCCTTGTGAGGCTAAAGAAGTACTACTTGGTACTTCCTCTTCGCACTCACAGAATTCACACCCCCACACACCCTTGATGATCTTTACAATTAAGATCATTTTGTAATTTTATTTTTTTTGTTAAGACACTGTGTGCAACCAAGCGTTCTTTCTAGCACAACTCTTCTGTACACACTCCTCTTCCCTATTATGTTAATGTTTTCTTAATCAGACAAATATCATCGCATACCAGTATCAGCGTTATCAGTGCTACTTAGCAAGACAAAACATCTCCTCCTCTCCTGCCACCCTCTGACCCTCCTTTTGACTGTAAATATTACAGAAGGCTTTTATGCCATAAGGTTGCAGTGTTTGGTTGGGCTGGTTTCCCGCTGTGAAGCCAAGGAGGAGGAGGCCCATCTCAAAATCATTTTTTCCAATATACTGTTTCCCGGTTCCATAGGCCTCGTCTACATTCACATATTAAAAATCCATTTTGTTTAATGTGCCCAGATTACCAACCAATGTGAATTTCTTTGTGTGACTACCCTGTCCTGCCTGTTATTTACTGCTCTGCCTATCTTTGTGCCATAAAGTTATCTATTAACTTTGTTCCATATCTTTACTGAAAAGGTTGAATAGCAACACTCCTGATATCAATTCCTACAGTACTGTAATAGAAACAATCTATTCAGAGATGATTGCCCAGTGACAGCCGCTTTTAGATCTGTCAGTTGGCCAGGTCTTAATGTATTTAATGTGTACTTTATTGATACTGCTTTGTGCTAACTTCTTAATCAGAATGTAATGCAGTGGCAAACTGAATGCCATAAAAAGTCTAACTACATGATACAAGCATCTTTATCAATCAAACTTTTAATCTCAGCAAAGAGTAGAATCAGATTTGACATGATCTTTATTCCATAAAATCATGTTCACTGATTTCCAAATACAGAAAACAAATATTTAGCAAACATCATCACTTTTTCTACGTCATTCGTAACAATTTTGCCACCTCCAACTACTTACAAGTGCATAAAATGGCTAAGATTGGAACTCTCCTAACTCTGCTGTGATTAAAACTCAAAATCTATTGACCTTAACTCTGCAGTTGGTAGCTTTTTCCCTGATGTTTTTCACCTCCCTTATCTAGCTTCTATACTTCATATAATTTCATATACCAAGACTGTTAGAAATGTCCATCTCCTGTTTCATCCTCCTTATTAAACACCACCTTTTAATCCTTTTTTTTTTCTACTTTTATTCCACCCCAGCAGCAGCTGGGCTTTTAGCCAGATGTGTTATCTTTCCAGTTGTGTCTTTTCACTAGCAAATGAAGTCTTACTAGAGGACTTTAATTCACACATCTAAACAGGAGAGTGGAGGATTTAACCTCTAATTCAACAGCCTGAGTTCTGTTGGCTTCCTTATTTTTAATACATATCAAGTGTTTTTACTTAGAATTATTAATTTTGACAACTATCTAAACTCTGCCCTTCTGAAATCAATGAGAGTTTTGGCATATATCACATGGCTATAAAATTGGGCCTAAGATGCACCCAAAAAATTGCAAAAATGATTACAAAAGAAACAGCTGAAAACCTTCACTGAATTTAAAGTATAAAATGGATTACTTAAGACAGTTAACTGAGCCTGTCACACCAACAGCCTGAAAAATATCACTCGAGCAGAATGGCTGAAACAGACAAATTTGTAAGCATCTCTTCCTTTCAACTGCTAGAGGCCTTGAAAAGCAGAATGAGTTAAGTTCATAATATAACTGGTTCTACTCTTATCAATCTGTGGCACTAAAAGAAGCTATAAAAAAAACCCCAGTGCATCAAAACCTCAAGAATGGAAAGCGTAAGAAAGATGATGTGAGTTTTCTCAGCAGCAGAATTAAACCAGTGAACCCCAAATCCCTCCAGGCTTTAATTTTTTACATTTCTCTCATATGAAAGTGATACATAATAGAAAACTTAACTTCTGTTCTGTTTGGGTGAGCCAGGAAGCCTTCTTGCCTCATGTAAATGGAATGGCAGCTAGGCACTTCTGAAAGGAGAAGACAACAATGCAAGTCAAAAAGACTGTCTGGAATTAAAAGTGTGCAGGTTATCAATGAGACAGGCTGCAGGCAGAAGAGCAACAAAAAAGGATGCAAGTTATAGCGAGAGGGAACCTGTCAACACACAGTCAGCATTTCAGAACTGCATGCACAAGACACGGCAAAGGAGAAAATCATGATGTGAGGATCATAGATCCCATCTAACACAGGCACTTGAACTCAAACCCTTCCATAATAAACTTTGCTAAAAGCTGACTCCCACGGCAATTATACTTTAGACCATTCAGAGACCAAAAAGTCCACAGCAAAGACCACGAGTATTTTAAACCCTGTGCTTATATATCTATCTTTGCAACTAACTCAAACCAATGTTTTTAATCAATTACACTGAAAAGCTTGCCAATCATGCTGGAGACTTACAAACTCTAACACAAGGAATGCCAAAATGAGTCTAGAATAGGATATTGCTTTTTAGACTCCAGTTAAGGACTTGAATATTAATGAATTTTTCTGTGACTGTTAAGCATTTTATCTAGGAATTTAGATGTATCTATTTCACTCTCCATTTGCACATCCTTAAACAAAAGTGACACCTTCCCCCCAAAAAAAAATTACTGCACATATTATGAATAATACAGATATTGGTTTGCCATTATCCACCTCAATTCAAATCAGCAAGAGGAAAGAGAAAAATGAAACAGAACTAATGAAAACTGTGTTCTTTAAATGTCTTTCTATTTTCTTCCCCACTGTTCCCAAGTAGCCATATCCTGTGCACGGGGGCTTGAGAACAGAAATACACCATAAATGTTTGCCTTTCTAGACCATATTTAACCCATGTCTTGGATATCAAAAGTCTTGCTTAACAAAGTCTATTTGATCTTGTGATAAACTCCTACCCTAAGCTTTGCAATCTGTTACCAGTAACTTGTAACTCTTTAAGAGATGCAAACAGAGGTCAAAAGAGCAGACATTATTTTTCCAACACTGCCTACAGACTCTTTCAGACTGTGATTCCAAATTTCACTGTTCACTGACTAGTGATGAGTATCAAAGATTTGGCAGGATAAGAAAATGAGGTTTTACACTGTCTTCACAAAACAAGTGAAACACAGTGCAGTAATAATAAGTTTCCTCTAACAGTCCATGGTCTCTCTTGCACATCTGTGCCAAACTCTTCATTACCTCCTCTCTTGACAAAACGCTCAGTGCCTGCCTCCTCAGGCCCTGAGAATCTCTAATGTCTCAGACAGCTATTCTGAGCAACCACAGGAATCAGTGACTCAGTGATCACCCAAGTCAAGTATAGCTCTGCAGACTAGAAGCCAAGGCTACAAGCAGTGGTTCACCTGCAAGGAATCATTCATGTTACCAAGTAGATTGAATTTTAAGGAGAATGGAAAAATCTACGTAAAAAAAGAGGAAGTAGTAGAACTGAAACAGATGCTATTTTCTATTTTAGGTAAAAATTCTCTAGCATTGGCAGCAAACCCCTTTTTGACTCATGAACTCCACTCTTGCAAAGTGATACAGCAGAGTATACAGAATAAAAAATTATACATGCATCCAAAAAGTTGTCTTCTTAGCCAATTCAGGATTTCATATCCCATGCTCCTAAGTCAATTATAATTAACATCTGGAGTCTCTTTAAGGCAAGCATGGTTTGTACCAACATTACTTAATCTTCTGGTTAGCTTGTGCTTAAACAGTCCACAGAGGACCGAAAAATACAGCAAGGAAGAGTTTATTTCTCGTAAAGTAACTAGAGTCTTGTTATCCTAAAGTGCTATCAGTTAATTTATGACTATCAGAGTGGGTCAGACTCTAATCAAATTGTAGAAACATTTCCAAAGTGATTATTCAATCAAATGACTAACATGGTTAATTAGGAGCCATAAACATTGCTCTGAAGTTCATCAAAGTAATGACTTGCCCAGAAAAATTACTGCTAATTAAATTGCCTGCTGCTTTCATTTCTACCTTATCTAATAAAAAGTCCAACCAATGAAATTTAGTATTGCAGTTTTAAATTGTACTAAATGCTTGACTAAGACCCAGAAGTATTTTTACAGGCTAAGCGGAGCTACTTCAAAAGAAAACATTTTAGTGCAGAAATTACAGAGCAATTATATGTTTTCTTCTTCTTAAACCATTGTTTCAAGGCAACAAATAAGACAGAAGCAGGCATAAAATACTTCCAGGGCCAGACCCAAGTGTTTGAGGTGACCCATTCTATCACCTTTTAGCAATTTTAAGTCTTTGAAAAAAAATGTGCCTAGATTTAGGATACACAAGCAGCTTATTTCAGACTGTTAATGAAGTAATTCACATTGTAAAGTTGTATCAGCTCAAGAGAAGCAGAGTCCCTTTAAAAAAAATAAACAAAACCAACAAAAAGTAACTAAAATATGGACACATTAAAAAATTACTTATCTTTTATTATCAATCTGGAATACTTAGGGGTCATTCTTTACTGGTCCTCTTATTAACAGAAACAGAGCAGTCATCTTAGAAAAATGAGTATGATCTTATATCATATACCATGAAACAATTTTTTTCCCAATAGATGCTGTTTTAAAATTACATGTAATCTAGACACTGCAGAAATGCCTTCTCATCTGGGCCTGTCACAGAGAAAAATACTGGAAATAAGCTCTGCTGTGTCTTCATCAAAATACATCCAAGCAGAAAAAGCCCAAACAGACTTTCTCAAACCAAGAAAAATCTGCTATTGAATTTAGCAGGCACAGGTTCTAAGTTTCACTATCAAGTAAGACACTTCAGTGGTCCCTTAGTAAGGAAGTATTTCATATTAATTACCATGTCAGAATGTAAAGAGTTAGGTTGTCTCAGCCCTGTATAACTCACAGCGGGTAAAGAATCCTTAAATCCTCTTTTCTGATTGTTTTTCAGAGGTAAGGACCAGATTTCTGACCCACAATCTCAACCTGCACAAAAAACCCCAATTTCAGCCTCTGTGCCTAGCCAGGCTAGACACAAGGGAAGGCAGAGCTTCTGCAGGCAATGGGATGAACTGACTGTCTGTCTTCTATGGGATGAAGCAGAGCAAAACAGGAACTGCAAATATGAACCAGGATTTATTCTTGCTCCTCACACAGCCTTCCTCACTAAAGGACAGGTTGTTATGTTACACTCTAAATTACTTTTTAGTTCACTTTATCAACACCACCTAAAGATGTGGAGGCCCAGGGCACTACCCATGCACACGTGAAAAAGCACAGTGTGATATTAAGGTATTGCATTACATATGCGCACGTGCAGAGGGAGAGACACGGAGATGGAGGCTTAGAAGGCACGTGTCGTCTGAAACAGGGTGGGTGAAGAAGTTGAACTACCTGCCTGGCCTCACTCTCTGCATGGCAGCACAGATAGCCACTGAGGTGTACTGGCGAGTGGCCGACATATGTAGGGAGCCTGCAAACAAGTTGCTCAAATCCACCAAACACCTTAGCTCCTAGGTGAACCATGCTTACTTCTCTACAAAGCGATGACACTACAACTGGAACCTTCTTACTGTTTTCCTGCATACTTTCCCCATTTTCACTTTATCATCAAGTAAGTCATATTAAAAGCAGTTCTCAAAAGGAACTGTTCCCAAAGGAGCTGTTCCTCCAAACTCTGGAAGGACTCCACTGGCAGTGGATACAGTCCTGCAATTTATGTCCTCCCAATTGTTCTTTTGGTCTGAAAAGTAATTAGGAGAGTTTTGGCTCCTATTTCATCAGTTCAGAGTTTCTGTATCTACACAGACAGGCCTAAATGTGTCACTTGTCTTCCTACAGGCAAGAAATGCAGCACATGCAGATTCTTTCCCCTTGTGATACTGGGTACAGAAGGGCATGCACAAACACCTCAGGTAGCTGGGACCAACCTGACTCCCAGGTGTGAATATGTCAACCTTACCCTGTGCTACACATGCTGTGAACACACCAGTCATCTCTTTGGTGCCTTGAACTGCTTCACAAAGTGCTTACTTGAGCAATACAAGCACTTCTCTGGTACATGTAAAGGTGGTTGGTTCAGTGGGAGAGATTTTTACCAAGTGCAGAGACAAAAGTAGCCTTTTTAAAATAACATGTTCAAGCTAGAACACATCATACTTTTGGCATCAAACTTAAAACACTGCAATCACACTGCAAGTAACTTTTCTGTTCATGGATTTCCAAGAGCACTGACAAACTGTTTACAAAGGAGTGCTTCATCCACCACTGAAGCACATTTAGCCTCCTGGTGGAAAGCAGCTGTTTACCACAGCACTGAGAAGCTCGGACCAGCTCAAGGGTGAAGAGTAATACTGAAAACACTGGAAAACAGGACCTTTTCAGCTAAGAAAGGCAATTCTTCAAACTAGATTGCAACAAGTGGCTAAGGTAGCACCAGGCATCACTAAGAAAAATGCATGATCTGTGTTTTGCAGGGAGAAGCAGCAAATGATTCTTTTTGATCATGAATGTGCAGAACACATTTAAATTAAAACTCCTATGCTCCCCAAAAGGAGGTGTTCAGGTAAAAATAGTGGAACTAATACAGTCTCCTTTTACAGGAATTGCTTGAGTGTATTTCACCACTCAAACGGTGGTGGATCAAGTTTTAGTGCAACAACCTTTAAAAGCACTATCCCCTCAGAGGCTATGTAATGCCAACAGAGTCCTGCAAATTGTTAAAGTCATGGGAATATAAAAGTTAGCATAATTTTCTCAGCGGCAGGTTCAACATCTTCACTAAAAATCAATCTAAAAATTAAACATTCTTTTCCCAAATCATTATGCAATTTAGAAACATTCAGAATGGAAGGTTTCATTCATCATTTTCTCTGTCACCAGTCTTTGCACCAGCAATTAGGGAAAAAAAAAGTCTACAAGTATGTGCACTCATAGATACATATACACTCCCTTCTTAAAAAAAGCTAATTAAAATTTGGCAAGTTTAATTTCTTATACCTCACTTGACAAAAACCTACCAGAGAATTAGATTTGGCCCCACCAGCTTATGTCTAAGTGGAATTATTACACATATACAGGAAAAAAACAAAACCCTTAAGCAAACAGCTCCCTTTCCACAACTTTGGTTTTTAGATCTATGACAACATCTAATGCATTTTGTGAGACCAGATGTCAACAGGCTGTCTAGGCGATGTGTAACTTTTTATACAGCAGAACACGAAAACAAAGGCTCATACATTCAGCTCTGAATTGAAATTCCACATGGAGCTGATCTTTTGAGCATACTTTAAAATCATGTATTTGCTTTTATTAACCTCAGTAACTGTAAAATGTATTTTAAACACCGCTTCACTTCCCTTTGAATTCAACAAAAGACAGCAGTATTTTCTCTCTCCCTCACTCCTTTTGTTGGTAATCTTACTGCAAAAATGTCTGTGTTGCTTTTTCTCCCCCGCCCCATCCCCTGCCTGTAAAATTGAAGTTGGACAAACACTGCACGGCTGAAGTGACATATTTGAATGGAATTCAGACCAACCAGTTCCTGTTTATGTTTCTGATTTGAGAATGTAGCCTTCTCATTCACTATACATTAGAAACACACCAAGGCCATAAATGGTGTCAGGTTGCAGGCAGGCAGGGCCAAGCAGCATTAATCATTACTTTAAGGCAACTGGCAAAAGCAGCAGCTGAGGGAACACTACACCCTTCAGCTCCTCATAAATGGACATTCCAGGGTTTGGCGTGTGTGGGTTGGCTTTTTTTTTTTCCCTTCAGCATCCATTTTATGAATGAAACTTCAGGCTGCACAGAGTCCATTCATATAAAAGCTATGCTCACAGGGCTCAGTCTCTCGGGATCAATCGGTCTTGGGCAAGGCTGATGTGATTGGTTTAAGGCAGGCTTCAGCCTTCCATTACTGATTTAAAATGCAGCCTGTGTCCATTTGACCTGCGTTAATGCACAAAGAGTAAATCCAGACTGTGCTCTCAATCCTCAAATCAAATCATTAGCCAGTGCCACTTACTGTAATAGTAGATTTACAGGATATTTATCCATTTCTTTGAAAAACAGGGACTGCAGGACAATTTTTCAGATCGTATTGTCTGCTTTGAAAAGAAAAATATATGTATGGTCTCCTGTCTGTGTACTCACATTGACTTGGTATTCAGGTTTTCCTTTGTTCATGAAAATAACATTACAAAATGAATTCTATTCTAACTACAGATTTATTTCAGACAGAATTAGTGAATAGAGGAAATCAGCTAGATCAGAAGCAAGTGAAAAGTTAAAACTCTGCCTTTCATAGCAATGTCTGAAGTCCAGTTTTCCTTTCAGATGTTTTTATTTTCTACTGTCATACCATTCAACAGCAGATTTGTGTTTATGTGTTTTAAGAGCAAGTACAAAGTGCAGTTCAGCTTAGCTACTGAACAAAATCCCTACTCAGTCACTGAAGCAACACAGCAAAGACAAGCTCCTGAAACACGAGGATGAAATATTTTAAAGTACAGGGAAAACCAGAAAACCAAAAGTGAGACGGGGAGACTTCTTAAACCTACTAACTCAAGAGCAAAACCCCATCCCTTATCCCCTCCTGCCTCTTTGCTATCCAGATTTTCATTGAGAACAATTGTACTTCTGTGTAAAAGAATTTCTTTAAGGCCATAAGGAGATGCAGTTTTGACATGTGTCTACTGAGACACCACATTCAGGAAAAGAATGGAGTCAGTTCTGTTTCACAGAGCATTTTATAAAACTATGTTCAAAAATACTGCAAATATGTGTAGCCTGACAAAAAAAAAAAAAAAGGGAAAAGGAAACCTAAAGAGAATTTGAGGAAAATATTAAGAAACTGCAGGATTTATGAAGCAAGATCCAAGATCTCAACAATGAGTCACAAAGACAGAGTATAGACACAAACTGTCTACAGAGATTTAGAGGTGGTACGTTAATACCAAGGAATTGTTTACAATGAGATGAAGAAGTGTAGCTATGAGCAAGGGAATGTAACTGAAAGGGAAAATTTAGGCTCATGATCAAGAAATATTTAACTGTGAAGTCTATTAGTCTGTGAAAAAATCTCCCAGGGGAAAAATTGTAGCAATAATACTTAGCACTCACACAGCACTTTACATTTTCAGAGCACTGTACAAAAATTAGCCAATATAATTAAAGACAGTAGTAGAAGCACCATAAGTTGCGTAATTTTTAAATGCTGCACTGGTCAATGCACTAGACAATATCCTGGAAAAAGCAAACTTGCACTGACTCTGACTGACAGCTAAGATTTCCTCTTTTTCTTCTTACTAGCATTTCCAAATGTCTAAATTTTACCTTCAAAAGTACAATAGAATATCCAACTGTTGCTTAAGAAAGAAATGGAAATTTAAAAGTAATCTGCAAATAATACACTGTCTTCAACACCTCTTATGCTGTTCTGCAAACTCCCAAATTTAAGAACATATTAACTGATGCCTAGGGAAGAATGTGCTACTAGGGACCTTTTTCCACATTAATGAGCATTGGTTTGCTTTTCAAAAAACCACCACATCAAGTATCTGAAAGGACTCTTGCATTTTATTCTGTTCCCAGTCATTAAGTAAATACACATTTATAACATGGATGGTAGAATGCTAACAGTATTCTATACCTGTAAGAGCAAACTTAGGAGGCTAATACATCATCATTAACAAATTCCTGCACAAACTTGATATAATTCCTTTTCTGCAAATGAATTATGATACAGGCTTTTGCTTCAGCACTCTAGTCTCTTGAGTGCACAGGTCAAAACTGTTTGGGGGAGGGAGAGCCATGCTGTAAACAGCTTTGCAGGTGGAGCCACTGCTTCATTTGTTACAGGGGCTGTAAGTTGTATACTTAATGAGGCAGAAGATTTCAAGAAAGGAAAAGATAATACAGCTGAACAGTCAATTTTAGGCCCCAACAAAGCCTATTCTAGCCCCAACACGGTTTCCCAAAGCAGCCACATTGCTTTTGCCAGATTTTTGGTATTTTGTATTTCTTATTTTTTCAGTGCCTACACTGAGACCTCAATCTGATGTTCCTGTACTTCCTCATCTAGAAATACAAAGAAAGTCCTTGGGAGCTAAGCTTTGAACATATGTAGTACGTAATGTTCTTTAAAAATTATCTAGTCTTAACTGGCTACCCAAAATAAACAGGTATATATATCTGAGGTGTCTCTCTGCCTCCGCTCATCTCTCTTAACAGAGGGGCAGTTACCCATCCATTCTCACATGCCAACACAAGGTATTTATTGCTTGTGAGGCTTCAGGAATTAAAGGGATGAGCAAGAAAGCAAGACATGGAGGCTAATAATTCTGCCTGGAGAGTTCATTCTTTAAGTGATGTGACTAGTATCTAAGAAGAAAATTTTGGAAGTGACAAGGAGAGAATCTAAATTTTCTAAGGTCCATCTAAGCGTATTAATTTTGAATCTACCCTGAAATTAAACTGTGAGAATAGCCCTTGTAATGCCTCTAACCTGCACAGGAAATACTGAATCTATCTAGATTTCAATAGAGACATTCTTGGCAATCAGTAATAAGCATACGCAAGCAACAATTTCTCCTTTACTTATCTCCAACACCACTGCGTGGCAAATTTCAGTTTCCAAATACACAGTCACAAAAATTTCTTAACCAAAATAACTATTTCATTTGGGCTAAACAAAATAGGAGATTTAAACTTAATAATTTAAGATGCCATTTTAAAACTAGGTTTTTAGTATTGACTGATACACACATAGCTAGTCAACACCTTAGTGTATTTGCAAATACACTACATTATGTAGAAAGGATCAATCCTGCAAAGATCCTGCCTAAAAATACAGCTCAGAATAGATGAGGTATATCAAATTCAGCCTGTTGATTTAAGTACCTGAGTACTTTAAGTGAATTCAAGAAGTGCTAACTGTACAGGGATGCCCACTATTAAGCCTTGTAAACAAAGGCCTTGGGAAGGCTTTTTGAGTATACTGGTTAGTGATGCAAAATCATTAGTGATGTCATTGGCTGCATCTTTGTGCTTATAGTGGCTAGATATAGCATCAAGTACTAAATACATCTGACTGTCAGCCATGAAAAAAATAAAATCTGTGGCAGAACATAAGGTCTGATTGAACATGTATGATGAGCTGTGACTTCCAGAATTGTAGATGGCTAAGGAAGAGCTTCTACTCTGTTGACATTTTTCTTTTTCCATTATCTCAAACAGTCTGCAGCAGAAATTGCATACCTGCAATTACAATTACAACTAATTGATCTGCCATTTCCCATGTCATAATTAATGTCATGTTTTAATAGAGTTATAATCATTCTGTAATAATGCTTTTCATTCACCAGCTTCCCACAAAGTATAAAAGAATAGCGAACAAAAGCAATGAACTTTTATGAGGCTCTTTCAAAAACATCCCAAAAGGAACATCTCAGTGCATTACAACGAACTTTTAAAATATGTTTCTGTATTCTTATCTGAGCTGCAATAAAATACCATGCAAAAAAGACTTTTCACCCTGGCATTCCTTCTTCCCTGAACATCCATAGGTGAAAAATGAAATCAATGATTCAGTGACAAATACATTATGTTTCCTAAGGGGTTATTTAATGTACTCTTAGCAAGGATGGAAAATGATGGTTTCTAGAGAACAGATGGTAACAAGACAAAATATCAACAGACCACAGTTGTTGACTGCAATTTATGGAGTGTACAGATGTGTCAACTTAAATGCAGTGATTCTGAGGCCAATAAAAGT
This sequence comes from Acanthisitta chloris, assembly GCF_000695815.1. Classification (NCBI taxonomy): domain Eukaryota; kingdom Metazoa; phylum Chordata; class Aves; order Passeriformes; family Acanthisittidae; genus Acanthisitta; species Acanthisitta chloris. The sequence continues at coordinate 42,386 of NW_008662909.1, forward strand.
ACTTCCTGATACCAACAGATTAATTTTTCATGACCACTGGTTACACAGCTATTACATTTTTAAAAACTAATCATTCATCTACAAAAGAAACAACAATTTTGCTTGAACATCATTACTATAAAGTGGAATGTTGCTCTTGCTGGCACAAAAAAAAAAAGGCATGACAGGACTGGATACAAGTTTGCACATCTTCCTTTCAGAATAAAATTTCCAGCTTTTTTCCACAAAGAACATTCCAAAGAAAGAATAATGCCAGCAGCCAACCCAGATTTAAAATAGTATGCAATAAGGGAATCCTGCTTCTGAGTCAAATATGAAGCATGTTTACAAAAGGGTCTTTTTCTGACCTTTAATTTAGCAGAATAAAAAACAGTGCCTGTGAAGGTTGTAAGGGACTGGCAGTGCCTGAAGCTGCAGTGCCCCAATTTTTATCCACTGCCACATTAACTACACAGTCTATCCCATGCTGCCCTGTAAGATTAGAGATACACAACTGCCAAAGCCACGTATCTCAGAACACTCATCAATGAATGGGTTGAGTTCTAGATCAGATCCTTGTAATGTGAACTTTTTATCTTGTCCTGTATTTCAACTTGGAGAAATATTTCACCCTTGGTCTCCTCCCTGTACAGGCCTAACTCAAATTTACCTAAGGGCTGGTTCTTTGCTTGTCAAAAGTAAGAAAGGAGAAAGCTCTACTTTCCAAATTCCCCTGTTCTACCATTGAGATCAACTCTGTAACAAACACTTTACAAAAATGATACCACAAAGAACCCCACTAAATAGACAGTGTTGAGTTAGCTACAGAAAAAAACAATAAACCAGTTCTACACTGCACCAATTTCAAGATAGTTTGTCATTTTCAAAGGAGGCTTCAACTCAGCTGTAGTGTAGCCTTTGGGAAATAAACTGCAAAAGCATCTAGCCAGAGACTGAACTAGCAGGAAAGCCCTGCAGGTACAGCAGCACCCACAAGAAGAGGGAATCAGACTGAAGTCAGACAAGGCCACCCTTTCCTTCTTCCCAACCCAGCATGCATGTGTATGAAGGCAACGTACCCTCCTACGGAAGCAGGGTTGGGACATGCTGAATCCCTCCCTTTCAACAGTGTGGCATACACAAAGCGGGACGGAAGCAGAAACTGAAGAGGAGCTGCAGAAATCACTTACGCTACACTGAAAAACATGTTTTGATTGCATTTTCTTGGCTTCATATTGATCAAGTGTTTACCCCACCTAGCCCACTCCATGCTGTTTTCATCTCAGCTTATCTCCGTACCACCTTTCTAGCTTCCTTCTTTCCAGTTTCCTTCTCCTTGTTACTTGGTACTCATTTCTAAACTCCTTTTTCGCTTCCCAAATTCTGTCTCTCTCTTTTCACAAGTATAAAGATCATGTTTAAATCATGGCAAACATTTATAAAGTTATTCCCTTGATTTATTTTCTATCCTTTCCATTGCTTATCTTTTCTATTTTGATCAGAAGCTATTGAGAGCAGACTCTGCCACCACCTCCTTTGTTTTGTACTGTTCGTAGAGCAATAAGGCTCCATTCCAGCTGCCCTATAAGCACAATCATAATAAACATTATTAATAGCAACAGCGTATTCTCTACATCAGCAACCTGGCATCACAGATTATGTACCTCCACAAAACACAGCAGTATGCACAAACTGAGAAGCTGACACCAATTTGGCTGATTCTTCTCCCTCATTGGTTTTATAGCTGTATAAACTCCACTTCAGCGGAGTTACTCCTGATTTAAAGTAACGCAAGCAAGAGGAGAAAGAGTCCTCTATTTCTGGCAGGCAAATGAAAGAGCTCGTAAAATGGAGCACACAAATTCAGAGGTCAGAGATGCGATAGTACAGAACAGAACCTTGTGCAAAGCTTAGTTTTGCACCCATGACTTTGTCTTCCCCAGCTTCTTTAACCTGCGCACTTTCTGGACAGAGAGTTCTAGAAAATTAAATCCTTTAAAGAGCAAGCAATGGTGGCACAAGTCACACCTTACTGTGTAGCAATCTTACTACTTTGCAAGCTATCTCAGACATACATGAATTTATGAGATTTAGGCATCAAAACAGCAAATTTCAATTCATAAGATCAAAACATCAATAGTAGTGTCTCAAACTCATTTATTCCTTTACTACACAGAACTAAAGGAGAGTCTCACCTACCTGAATCATATGCAAAATCCCTAGGTTCCTGTTTAATCATCAGAGGAGGGGGAAAATTTTGACTGGCTGCACTGCCAACCATAGCGTTGTGTTCATAAACTGGATCATGGTACTCCTGCTTAAAACCTTGAGGCGGGAAAGGGATGTTTGGCTCAGACATCTGGCGCTGATATATTGGACGTCCTTCCCTTGGCATTGCAGGCAAAGGTGGGAAAGAATTGCAAGGTTCAGAGAGCTGGCGGCGAAATCTAGGACACAAGTTAGAGAGGTCATGTAAAGGACTTGAGCTACAGTCTGTTTCCCAAACATCTTCATAGGTCATTATTAGTGGTTGTATCACTTTCTCAGTAACAAACACTTTGCTTATGATGATGTCAAGTGCTCCCATCAGGATCACTGGCACTGTGGAACAGCAACAAGCAGAGAAAACAAAAACCTCCACCTATTAATATGAGCTCTACGACCTGTCCCCATCACATCCTCTTTGCTTTCAGTATCTTCTCTCAACAGAAGAAGCAAACAGGAAATGCACTAGCTTCAAAACAGTAGAAAGACTGGCATTCTACCACAGTAACATGAAGGAGACATAAGTAAAGTTCTCTGCTCTTTTACAAGTGTTAGCAACATATTCCTTGTACTCCGATTTTACTCTTACCAATCTTCCTATTACACAGAAACCATTTTGACCACAACAAACATTCCGAATACAGAGCATTGCCTGGTCTAACATCTGGAAACATTCCAGGGTAAAAGTCCACCATTCTGTCCTCTCATGGATAGTACCATGAGAAGTGTACCTGCAAGGATGGCACTGCGTTCCAGCTGCAACAGGAAGGGAATGTCAGCACCCCAGTAAAAGGAGAGGGTACAAATTTTTGCTAAGAGAAACAATGCTTAAGAATTACCCTCCTGCCTCAATTTGTTCTCTTAGTCATTTCTACATGAAGAAGTAATCCATAGAAGCCACACTGCCACTTGCTACTCCCAAATGCTCTTCCGCAGGCATAAAATCAGAGAATTCAGTTTTAAAGTAACTTGATTTACATGCAATGCTACTCAAGAACCTGTGCTTGTTTCTCCCATAAAGCCCATCTACCCGAACTAAAAGGCTTGAATGTAATTACTTGGACATCTGTGGGTTCAGAAGCATACAGAAGAATACCAGGATGCTATTTTCCCACTGTGCCCTGATGAACTGCACTAAGTCTTTCTGCCATCTCCTGCAGATTACCACAGTAGTAACCACCATGGTAGTAATCTTGTGTTTGCACTAATCAACAGCAGATGCAACATTGTTGCAACAAGCTGCTTACTAGTTCTGTTGTCACTTATTATATACAAGATACACTTAAAAAAAATAAAAGTAAGAAAAAAAAGAAACCTTCTCTGGATGTTTCTCACTGTCACACTAAAAAATGAAGACCTAATCATTCTTGAGCTTCCTGTACTTTGGATCTCAACGAACTTTGATTCATGCAAGCAAAAGCTTTATTTTGGAGAAAACTGGGTGAATGGGGAACAATGCAGGGGTCTGACTGCACAAGCAATAAAACCCTTGACTATCAACTCATAGGTAGTACATGTTTCTGAGACAATTTAAACTCTACTGCCTCCTATCATAATACTTCTGTAACTTGGTCTGACAAATATTTACTGTCATAGCTTAATAACAAATACTGTGAAAACTACAGAGATTGAAACCATTACGGCATAGTAGTGGAGATAAAATTATTTTTTTAATGCTGCTGTAAATACTATAATTTTTGCAGTAGAAAGAGTACTGCACTGTAACATTGGGTTTTGCAATTCCACCTACACCTGCAGAAAATAAACTTAGAAACTCAAATGTATTATGAAACAGTTAGGCTGACTGGCACTGCATTCATTTCCCTCTTTTCCTTTTTTCATTAGCCAAAAAAAGAAGCAGAAATTATCATTAAGAACTGTCAAGGAGTGAATCAGAAAATTGCAACTTGAAGATAAAATAAGAAACAGACTCACTCACAAAGCCTCAAAGGAAGTTAATAATACTTGTTGTACTGGAAGCTTTGTATGGAATCAAGCCATTTGTTTATACAAGTGGATTTGTTTCCTGTTGGTACTTGTTAAGACCACTTATCGTTCATATATTCATGCCCTGTATGAAGATGTATGGGCTGTGTGTACTAGATACTAATGCTACCTTATGCCACCAGTGCATGTTCCAAAGAAATATGCTTTGAGTTAGAGATTTATATATGAACTCACATAGGCAGGTTATTTATTTAAATGACACTTTCTGAATACACACATTGTAGTAGTGTTATCACCCTGTAAATCAGGAAGCTCAACAAGGAATTTCACAAAAATATAAATTAAACATTTTTTTCAAACAACTAGAAGTGAGAAGATTCAAAATAAATAAGAAAATGGGGTAAAAATATCTTCTACTACAATTGCACCTTTCTTTAAAAAAGGAGAAAAATAAGATTCTTTTTTTGGTTTGAGTCAGCTATTTTGGAACTTCACTAAAACACACGATGTTCTATTACAGAATGGAAGCATTAGTGCAAAATGCCCTAAAACACATGAATATGGAAGACTTGGGCAGGGCAGGGGAGAAGCAGAAATCATGTAAAGAGCCTACAAGGCTTGTGCAGAGCAAGTGTTATAGATATAGAAAAATATACTAAGGTGTATGCAACTGTCTATAAATACTCAAAATAGGGCTCACACACAGGTTCAGTGCTGTCTTTACAAGTTGGTTTAAAACAAAATGGTTTTCTCATCTGAAAAAAATCTTACTACTGCTCTCTGCACATAAGCCATTTAGCTTCTAGAGATTTAAGTCTCCTGACAGTTTGACTGGTGTGTATACAGAAACATTTATTCACCATCCTGTAATCAAAATCACTGCCTGGCTTCACTGAGGGCCTGCATGGTTCAACCACAGTCCATGGCAGGGGAGAAGACAGTGACTCTGCAAGCTGAAGGGGCCGATTCAGTGTTTCTTCACTGCCAGAAGGGCTTGTAAAGAACCTTGGGTGGTATTTATAGCTATCTCAGCAGAGCATAAAACAGCAATATTAACCTTAGCAACCCCCTTCAGAAGCGATTTGTACAAATCCCTGGAGATAATAGCCCTTATTAGAGCAGAAGCATGCAAATCACACTCCCAACAACTGATTTTCTTTTCAGGTTCTTCTTAATTTGCTAATGTTTAAGAGGTAAGTTGAGTTGCTGAACATACCTCTCTCTACACACTATTGGAATTTTAAATGTTCAAGAGCAATCACAACACAGCAGACAAAAACAGGTTCATACAATAAAGGTTAGGATAAATAGAATTCCACAAACAAGTGTTTGGGCTCAAAAACCAGGAAAATCCACTGAGCATATCTGTTGCAAAACTGAGCTAACAAAGATAGTTGTCCAGGGATTTCTAACATATCAAAACAAAACAGGGTGACTTAAGGACAGTTGAAGCTTTAATGCTAGTCTCTAGCTTTTGTGGCTTTTACTCAGACTAATGTTATTTAAGCACAGTTTATGTTGGCATCTTAGTTTGTTTGAAATTCTACATTACAAAAGGATTTGGAAAAATGATCCACCCTTCCAAAGAATATTCTGAAGCAGGAACACCGTAACATGGCCACTTATCTCTCAGATAGGTGAACTGCTTAGCAAGAGGCCAGATATTTATAGTCAGGAACATGCTTGCTAGTGACTTCATTACCTCGTAGGGCTTTCTAGCCTCAAGTGAATCACAGAATCATAGAATAACCCAGGTTGGAAGCGACCTTGAAAGACTATCTGGTCCAACCTTTCGTGGGAAAGGGAGCCTAGATGAGATTATCCAGCACTCAGTAATCACCCTCACAGGACAGAAGCCGCAAGTCATTAAAATTCTGTCACTGCCAATATGAACTCTTACAGTAGTGTATGAAGCCAGGCGCCAGCTTTTTATAAAACACATATTTCTGACACTATGAACCTTGCTGGTTTGCACCTTGGTACCCCAGCCTAAAAGTGAATAGTTGTGGGCAGGAAGCCAGTACTATCCTATATAAAAGACTTGCAGCCACAACTGAAATGCCTCCTGCATGGGTCCCTCACATGTTTTGTGTTTTACCTGTGGTCCATAGGGAAGCTGTTGTCTTGAATGGACTGGGATGGAGGGAGATGGGTAGGGAAAACCCGGTCAGGTTTAGGAGTCTGAGCTGAGTTTGGGGAGGCATGGTGCAGCGGTGACACAGGAGTGCTGGATGGCGTCGGTGGGTTGGAGGGCCTCATTCCCACTTGTGGTTTCTGATCATAGGCACTGTTAGTAAAGCAAGGGAAAAGCCAGTCAAGTTGGGTTTTTTGAAGAAAGAAAAAACAGACCTGTAGCTTCTATATAAATGAAACCACCACCCCAAATGCCACATTTATAAGCTTTTTATTATAGTTAACTTATTAACCAGTTTGGGGCAGAGGAATTCTCTACTTTATACTACGAGCACAGAACAAATCATGTTAGAGGCAAGTGGTTCAACACAGCATTTTCTTCTCTGGGGCACAGAAATGTATTTTTAAAGGACTTGCTCTTACAGTGACTTTCTAATAGGAGGTATACAAAATACATAAAAGTAGAAGCACCTGGACTAGTGCAGGAAGAGCCAACAGTGCCTGTCAAGACTCTTTTTTAAAGCTTGCACAAACCACAAAGTGAGACCGTAAAACAATACAGCTAGAGGGAAGGGATCTGACCCAGAAAAACAATGGTATGTTGGCTTAACTACCCACACTAGGATGTCAGCAGCCTCTCCCAACTGGTGGGGTTTTTTTTTCCTCCTTTCTCTCGAAAATAAAGTGCTGGTCCTACAAATACAGAGAAGCTATTTTCAAAGGTGTCTCAAATCAGGAAAGGACTTGAGAACACTTTGATCATCCCTCTTTCTAAACAGGAAAAATGCAGACATTAGGCAGATAGTAAGCACAAGCTTACATACTTTCCTATCTCAGGTGCCCTAGCACCCATCAAATCCATCAATGGATGTATTTGATTTTTCAAATCAAAATCATTCCTTTATGACTGGAAAAGGTGGCAGACTTGTATTTTTTATTTTTTCCCTTTCATATCCAAAAAGTTAAATATAAATGCTTTAAGTGCTCACAGTTATGGCAGTACATTAATGAGAATAAAAACTCACAAGCTAGATGAAAGTTTCTAAAATAGGCTGAAATGTCAATAAGAAATCCTTCACTGCAGAGACTAAAGGAAGGAGTGACACATAAATGCAACCAAAAGAAAGTCAATAAGGAATGAAGAGGTATCAAGCCTCTCCACCACCCACAAATAAATAAAGCTTTTATTATCTATCCCTATAAAAGAAGACAACTTGCTTTTGAATAAGTACCAAAGAAGCAGAGCCTAATGAAATACTATTTTAAATTGTAATCACCCACAAATACAAACATGCAACATCTGTAAAACTTGTCAAAAACCTAATGCATTGCTCAGACCTGCCAATCTCTTGCCTCTTACACATCTCTCTGTCTCTCTCTCTCTCTCCTTCCTAATGTGCGTAATGCATTTAGAAAGTACTTTCAACACAAGTTGCAGAAAGCAAGACACTCCTTCCTTCTATTTCACACTCGCACCCTGGGTTTTTAAACTCTGGCTATCTCCCATGGAGGAGGAATGAGGAATATGCATTTTGATGAAAAACACTGCTTTAAAATGATTATGTAAGTGTTTGATACAACTGTAAACAAATCCATCAGTGTTCATCAACTAAATGCATTATCTCATCAGTCTGTTATCTGCTGAAGAGGTAACTTTTCCAAGATCTCTATTATGGTTTTATTACTCTTTAGTCAGCCCTCATTTAAATCAGCAGTTCTCACTGCAAACATGCTCCTGATTGCTTTACCTGACATTGTACAGGCACTTTTCCCCATAACTGAACTTGAATGGTTGCTCTTGACTGCAAGCAGAGCCAAGTTCTGAACACGGGCTATGGGGTTCCTTCTTGATTTTCACAGGGAGACCATGAAAAGCCACTGGAAAGAGAAAGAAAATTATATTAAAACCCAAGTATGATATTAACAATTGGCTTTCTCAAGTAAGCTAGATACTGCTAATTAAACACATGATTAATTGAACTATTGCAATGCTAAAAACAACACAGGAAACAAACATTTCAAATATTTCTATGGGTGTCAACTGAAAAAACAGGCACCAGAGATCTATAAAGTCTAAAAAAAGTTTAAAAATATAAAGCCTAAAAAAATAGACCAGAGAATTGACTATTATCACTTTTATTGTTTAATAGAACGATGGCCAGCATCCCATCTCATTAGCAGGAAAATAACAGCCCACTTATATTTACTTAACTACTGTAAATGTTGTCAGAGGCAAAATACTTCTCAGGCACCAAATGTTTCTAAGTAATATCAGTAAGGTAGCTTTTAGCTCTAAATGCAACAGTAGTTCACTTCAAAGAGTGCCACACAAATGATTTCAAAATAAATTTCTCATGTATAAGCCTCAAGTATATGATCAGTAATCTTTTTGTCCCACAGAACGCATGAAAATTTGGGTTGAAATTCTTGAAACTGGATGATTACACATGCCTTTAGTTATAAGTAACATCTGAAAAAAAATCCAAAAGAAATGGCTTCTGTACTTTTTCTCAAAAATACACAAGATAAAACCCTGGCCTCACCAAAGTCAATAGTAAACATGATACAAACACACACACACACACAAAATTAATCATACTTTAAAAAAAGCTACAAAGTAAAACACCAGAGGGGGTGTGACAGAAATGCATCATTAATTAGAAGCACAAATTGGTCTGTATTAAGTAAAAGGCCAAAAGTAAAGACAGGATTAACCAGCAAATTGGTTTAAGGCAGACAAGTTTCCTTATCTCATATCCAACCATAACCAAAATTAAAGCAGACGAAAATTCAGAGTTCACCTGATACTGACAAACCTAAGTGTCTAGGAGGACAAAGGATTAAAAGACAGGTATGGAGCAGCTTGAGAACATACCTGCCAAGGTTTAAATAAAATGAGGTTGTAAATACATTTTTCAACTTTGAGCTACCCTGAATTCAGAGATAATTTTATCACTTATTTTTGATGTTGTCACCAAAACAACACAGTTTGAACATCACATTCCAGCCTGATACAGACACTTGCATCTCTGTCAAAACCCACATACATGCAGCAGTTGCTGTTAGAGAATCTCAGCACAAAATCAGGCTATTATTATATACCATCAAGTAGCATCTTGCCCCTTCTCTTGCACCTGAACTTAGGAAAAACAATTTGTTACAGACTACCTATTTTCTGATACAAATGCACCTACATACATACACCTGTGTTTGGTGGGGAGATAAATGAAATAGTGTCTAAGAAGTGAGCATTAGAACCAATGAACTCCAGTGCCTCTGAGTAAGATCTGGATTCCAGATTTTCACTATGGGTTTCCTCATGGTTGGGCAACACTCAGAACTCTTTCACAAATAGTTCCCCTTGTACCCTACTACATGACAGCTTCTACTACTGCCTTTCAGTTGAGACATCTGCAATATAACGCCATGCTATTCTGACACATATTTGCACACAACTGACAAGAACTATCTCTAAAACTGCTATTCAGCTATTTTATTTAGTGGATAATAGTTATGTGGAACGATTAGAAAGGAGACAGTAAAACAGGTACACAAATGCATATGCACAGCACAGTAACTTATGAAATAAAGATGAAAAGTAGTGAATGTCGCAACAAGGAAAGAACTCTTCTGGAAAAAAAATGTCTGAAATTGCACTAACATAAAGGACCATATGAACTTCTTGAAAAAAGATTCTGAAATTGAATAATTTAGTAAAACACAGCCCAGTTAGTTTTCCACTACAATTGCAAAGCAGGCTGACATCCAGTAGTGTACTTCAGGTTTTTGCTAGTAAACTTTTACTGCTGACTCTCCTTGCTGTGTCTTAGTCAGATAATACACACCACACATTTAATGCACATGATGGGCCCCACAACTCTGGGATGGTGCCTGGGATGCAAAGGTAGGCAAAGTCTTTGACTTGAATCAGAGAACTAAAACGCCACTGCAACAAGACTCCTTTTTAAAGCCAGTATCACATATTTGCACAAAGGCCACACGCTACTCTATTTTTTTTTAATTTTTATTTTTACTTTGCTACTTCCTCGGAGTTAATCTGTTATGAAAAATTACTTCCCTTATTTATTTTTAAATAACGGGAGTACAGAGACTCCCACACCACAGCCCTGTGCGGAGAACTGGCTGGGTATTTCATCACAGCGCTGAGAGCCTGAACGTCTGCTAACAGGCAGTTTTCCAGCTCACTGGCACAGGCACAAGTGAAAGCAGCACATTCATTTTGTGCAATTTGCTTTACCTTCCCACATGGAGTTGGTGCATGTAAAAGGCTGTTAAGTACTAAATTATTCCTTATCAAATCACCATCATCTGGAGTCATGATCAACACTAATTAAATTACTTTCACTGAACACGGCTCCAGCCTGCTGCCTCGACTGCGAGGTACGTTTTATTTTGCTTACTGTACAGTCCTAGCAAGGTACAGGGCACAGTGCTAGAAGGCATCTGTGCTGTAGTTTTAATTAAAGTTTACCTCACCTTCCTCCCAGCTTTATAAGCAAGGGTAAAGTGTATCAAATCAAGTAGGTTAACACCTTCATTTCATTTAGGGAAAGCATTACAGTCCAAAGTGATTTTTATACTAGATCTTTATCTTAACTACAGCCAGAAAGATAATGTAGCTGTAAAATTTAAAGCCTTCCTCAGGCAGTCCCCTGACACAGTCACCATGTTAAGCATTATCTGTAACTTCCTAAGTGTACACTTTCAGAGGCAGAAAGGAAAAAGCATAGCTTGATAAAAATACTTACTGCATTTTTGGGGGGCTTTCTTAAAGGCTACTTGCCCTTTCAAACCATATTTTAAGTGTGGCCAAAGATGACAGACTTATTCCAACAATAAAATTTCAAATGTTCAAAGCAGTTCTCATATCATCACTGGAACCCTCTACCCATCACTTTTCATTTTAGTGTGACACTCATTCTATAGTGCATCTATTAAAACAGATTTTAAACGTACACCGTTTTGCTAAACTGGATTTTATGTTTTCAATCGGTTTTCTTTTGAGGAGAGCAGGGTTGCTTATTTATACAATCTAATTTTAGTGCAGCATACCAAGCTACCAACACATTCAAATTAACAAAATGACATTTCAAACAAACAGCTCCTCACCACTTCTTTCTTCCTGATGGCAAATTCATTTTACTTAAACCCAGAACAGAGTCTCAACCCTATTAAAGTAACGCGCACTCTGCCTTAATAATGATCTTATTAAGAAGTGACCAAGGGCCAAGATTTCATCCCGAGTGATTACTTACAGATAACCACCTCCGAACTTGAAAGGCAAACAATCTTACAACGTGTATTTAGATGGATGGCTTCAACACCTCATATCAACTACTGGGGAAAGTCAGGCTTATCGGTATCAGAAAGGACTCGACCCACAGAGCCTGTCTGGAGCTCCTCTGAAAGCAACACGCAGATATAAGGCAAGCAGAAGGACTGCCACCATCTGTAGCAAACTGATGAAGGTACAATACATTACTGTATGCATAGTCTCTGTGCATAAATATATCTATCTGTAACTACAGAGTAAAAGGGCTTGCATATTATACATAATTTGCTGCTGTGCAGACCGAGATTTTATACAAAGCAATAATGATTTCACCACAAAGTAAACTCGCATAGAACATGCAAAAACACAGGGTGAAACCTGCTACCCCTCCTTTTGAACCGCTGTTCTCCTCTGCTGTCAACAGGCTAATCCCCAAACATTTTGTTCATAATAACACCCAGTTCACGACTCAAATGCAGAACAATTTTATTAAGAACTCTGAGATAAAAGGAGCAATCAGTTTGTCTCAGAAGAATCTGATTTGTATACTTCCTAGCCTGAGAAACAGGCAATGTAGCACCTCTGTCCTGATAGAACTGAATTGTTTTTATTGAGAAAGCCCCAGAAATTCACTGCATTAAGCAATGGTTTAAAATATTTTTCAATTCAAGAAATGATTATTGAAGATAAAGAAGAAATGAGGAATACTTTATGTAAAATTGCAAGTCATTTCTCCTTTGAACATAAAGTTAAAAAATAACTTTCAAATTTCAGATTCCTGCCCAGAACACAAAATCTGGTTGTACTTTCTGAAGAAGAATGGGTTTAAACATATTTTTAAAAGACATGAAATATTACTACCAATTCAATGACATTGGCTAAAGACAGGCAATCTTGACTGCACTGATCAAAAAGAAAAAGATGTCCTATTATCAAAACGTGTAGGTCAAGAGCATTTACTAACACACCTTCCTTGTGCTAGTGAACTCCAATGTATGTCTCCTAAGCAATACTACATTCACATGTATTAAGTTCAAAGACTTTGGGTACCTGTAAAGAAAAGGAAGTAACTGGGATGTCACAGCAAGTCACGGCCTAAACATGCTGTTTCTGAACTGCGTTTCACATTTATGCGCTCAAATCACCCTCTAAACCCAACCTAGTAAATAAACTCACTTATTTTTGTCATCAATTGAGGGAAAACTGTTAATACGCAATATAAGTTTAGAGAAATTTTGTGAACATGTTTGAATATAGGCAATGTGATGTTTTCCAACCGCAAGACGAATCGACAGAGGATGTAAAAATACTTAAGCTAATACCACTACAACTCCAGGTGCTAGACTTACTGAGGTGACCCAAGATAGTACTCGGTAAAATTTCAAAAGCAAGAAGAGAAGGCCCCTGTACTGATAAAGCCAACACTGTCACACTTTAAATCTCTCTCTTGATACACACAGAAATGCAGTGGGCACTTCAGATACATCAGAGTCTCTCCAGGATTCTTTTCCAGTACATTTACCTCTGCCAAGCCCTCCCCTTCCCCCAACACACAAAAATCCATTACTAAAGGGTCTAATCTCAGCTATCAGCACAGAGTGCCTTTTATGGAGCCATTAAACCATTTCTCTTGTTTACAGTGCCTGAAGAAAGATGTGAATTATGTCTGTGACAAAACAGGCGATAACATTTCTAAACTGCTATCAAAATGCAAACTGAAATACACTTAAGGACAGGGACCTTAATTCGTGTTTTTGCAATTTTCCTCGCTCACTATAACTTAACAGCACTCACCTGATGATTCAAGCAAATTATTTATGCTGTAAGTACAACAGGTAGGCATTAACAAAAAAAATAATCTACTTTCAAATGAACAGTTCATCAAAGAGGGTAAAAGGCTGGTTACCTCTTTGGTGATAGTAATGACCTAGGTGCTCCTATCAGTAGACATTTTTTAAAAATCCAAACACAACATTGTGGGTTCATATGAGGCCTGAAATGCTCTATTTCTGCAACAGTTACTCAACATTTGAACCATACATTCAGTATAGGTATTTGCATGTCTGATGCAATGAGCTATAAAACTAAATCCTTTCCATATAACCTTCTAGATGAGAATGCCAAGCGTTACATCTATTTTCTGAAGAGGTTTCAAAACTGTGCATTTAACTTATGAAACAATAGCCTTCTGCATTCTGGAAGGTATTTATTGGTTATTTATTTCTAGATCATTATAATTTGAGCTTTAGACCTTTGTACTTTGCACTCTGAATTTCAACACCCATTTAAAAGGCATCTGATTAAAGAGAGCGGGATGCCAAAGCAGGGTGCTCTTTCCATTTCATTCCACTATATATTATGATAAGATATTCTACTGGTAACTTTGGGATGCTTAGGAGGAATTAACAGAAGCAGGTACTCAATACAGTTGACCATTTGTTCATACTCTGGAGATTATTGCTGCTGCTGCAATAATAAGCATGCAGCCTAATACTAACAAAAACCGACATCAAAACATTAAGTTGGAGAGGTGACAGATGGACAGAGAAAGAAGGATGGAAAGACAGTAAAGACAGGCAACCAAGTCCTTCCAGCTAAACTGTTCCCAGTGATTTTGAATTAAAAGCCTACACAGACACATGACTGCAACAGCTGAAGACAGAAGTGATTGCAAGCATGGATGACTGAGGCAAGATCTGCAATTGTTTTCACCCTAGGCAATCTCTTGCCTAGACAATGGCAAAAAACCCTTTTGTTTCTGACCACAGCAACAGCTGCAAAACTGAGCAAGACTTGAAGACTGTGGACTGATTTAAAAGTGGCTGAACAGATTATATCTACACAGACTCCACCAAGTTCTTCAACCATTTGATCTATCAAAGTCACCTCTATCAGATCTTAGCCGAGCTCCAGTCAACTGGATTTCATTTAGGTCTTGCTCTCTGCCAGCTATTGGAAGAAGCTGGTGACAAATTGGATATCTGACACACAGATATGTATCATCACTGTGGTTTCAGAGACTATCCTGGCAGTTTATATAAAAACTGAACATAGACAACAGACCTGAGCTTTCACTACCTCACAAACAAAAGCTGCTAGAAAGGGAAAGGGGAGCATGGGGTGAGGAATGGCAGGTGGGGAGAGTATGCAATCCCGTCAAGTAACGTTTTGAAGAAGTGCCTGGTCTTGATATTATTTTCCATTTTATGGCTGCATCTAGAAAACTGGAACTTGTTTAAGATGCAGAATTCAGCCCTAAAGACAACTGGCCTCCATCTAGATTCACTGAGTGGTGACCATCCACCTGAAACAGAGCCTGCATGTGTGTTTGGGTATTTGCGTGCACACACAGAGTCAAATGAAAGTAAGCAAATTGCATGTGAAGCATGCCTCTGCAGTGAGACATTACATATGATCAAAAACCTTACTGTAATAAAGGGCAGAAAGCTTTTTCCTCTTCAAATGGATATGTACAACTAGGGAGAAAATGAGAAAACAGAATGCAGAAGAAAGGAACCACACGTAAATGTGTGAAAATGCATTCAGTAAAAAGCTAGTTCTTTCCTATGTGGTAGTCTCGCTCTAAGTCCAGAGAAGGAAACCTCAGGATAGCCAGTATCACAGAGAATGCTCTGCCACCCCTTGTCTCAGTGCTCCTTCCCAGAAAGTGGAACTTCATAACTGGGCAGTACTTGGCAAACCTGTTATATATGATTCCATCAATTCAGACTTCGCCTTGGCTTCAGATCAGATCCTTCCAGCCCCTACCAGCTCAATAGATAGAAACAGCATGGGACCTCATTTTTTGGAAGCTAGTTCTGAACGATGAGCCCAAGCACCAGCTTTCAAAGCCAACTGGCAAGAATAGAATACGTGGGCAAGATGGATCTATTTGAGAACCTTGTTTAACAAAAAGAAAATACCAGCTTTGAAGTAATCTGTCACCTTTACTAGAAAATATGCAACTACAAATGCACTTTAATAACAGTTAGAATTCATGCTTCAAAATGAAGCAAATTGCTTATTTTCTCTTCCAGCCTAAAGCATACGATACTGTGCATGTCAATTAATGGTCTACTTGAATACTGCATCGCACAAATGCTACATAATAGTATAGTCTTTACAATCTTCGGGGGGTGGGAAGAGATAAGGGGGTATGAAGAATAAAAGACAGCCCAAAATTGTGGGATTTTGCCCTCAAAGTCTACACAGACTGCTCTCAGATGACATGGTGTAATAAAAATTTTAAAAATTACTCTGAATTTGAATTAGGAAAAAGTAGGAAGCAGGTTAAGATGAACTGCAGCAAAAGCTAGAATTCATTCTTGTTTACTACCACAGAGTTTCAAGATGGAAAACAACTGCACATTTTCCTACAACTGATATTGGGAAATTCTGGACCTTATGATCTACAGTAATGCATCTATATTAACAAGCACTGTTTGTTAAAATAACTTTCTCTTGCTTTGAAGTACGAGATTTTTTCTTTCCTATTTCTTAAGCAAAATGCATTAAATATTCATGACTAAAAGATATTAAAAAAGTATTGCTAAAAATCAATTTTAAATTAATTGAATCACCCATTCATCAGTAGATTATAATTCTATATATTCACCATAATTTAACCCTATCTTTACTATGATATGGCATTAGCATACAGCCTCTGAGAATACCAGTTAAAGCAAAGGTTGAAGGAGAAACCAGAAAAGCATTCACTATACTTATAGCACATCAAAGTTGCATCAGTATCCATAAAGCAGGTTTATATGAGGGCATTTGTACATGGGGAAAAGGTGACCAACACAATCATCACTATAATGTAGGCGTATGCCATTTCCAGACAGTTTACATGATGCTCCTACTCTGGTTCAGCAAAAAAAAAAATCTCCTAGATGTTTCTTCACAAAAAAAAATAAATGTCACTCCTTAACTGAAATGTGCTTTTCTAAAGCTTGTGTGCTAAGACACTAAAAAACTTTGCTGGTACAGCTATTTCTGGGAAGCTAACCCAAGACGCCCCCTGCCATGACGGATGCAGCCTCCCCAAGAGGTAGAGGTGTTCCCAGTCAGTGTGGGAGAGGAAGCACAATATTAGAGGCTGCATCCATAACAGCTTAATAATTGGTTCACTGCTATAAAGCATCGTTTCTAGTGCGAGATATCCCTCGTTTTCTTGTCTGTGCAGTTGCAAATTCTGAAATGCTCATTAGAGTTACTGAGGGTACACCTGCAGCTTTCTGACACTGGAAGTGCTGAAGGCACCACTGAGATAATTCAGATATTTGTAGCCACCTGGCTTCTCATTTAAAAGGACCATGCCAGTTGAAAATTGAATTCTGTGAATATATTCAGTACAGTAAAAAATTTAAAAGCCCACCCAAAAGGGTAAACCATCTGGATGGAGGGGGATGGGGTAGTAACTTTCAGCAAGTATCAACAAAAGTTAACTTATTCACTAAATCCAGAGATAGAGCAATTCCAAGGCAAAGTTTTCTAGAGGCTACTAGTGAACACACAGTTAGATCGCTATAGGTCCTTTGGCCTATTTGGGCAGCTGCTACCTGGCTGAAATGCCACATGGTACTACAAGAACATCTCTACTCTTCTACCCCCAAGCAAAGGAATATTTTTGGCATGATTTTGGTCAGCTGATCCCTCTTCACCTTCACCCCCAAAAGATTTGTGCTTTCCAGTTAAGAATTGTCTAGAAGGTATTTTCATGCAGCGGGAGTGGCAGTTACCGGCACAGTTTCCTAGCCTCCGAAAGCAGCAATCTCACAGAAATGCTGTCACAGGCACTGTTTGATTCTGATTTATGTCCCCTTCCTGCAGTGCTCTCCCTCCTTTCCAGACAGTTACCTGCCCTGCTGTAGGAGACTCACAGCTGTAGGCAGTGGAGTGGAAAGTGCTGCCAGAGGGTCTCTGCCTCCCAGCAAGTACCTCCAGGGCAAAAATGAACATGCTGACAAATACCATGGACACCAGGTAACTCAGAAGAATACAAAGAAATTTGCAGAACATTGGTGGGAGGGAGGAAGGGAGGATTAAGCTAGGAGGAGTGAGCTGGCTCACTTTGATGTCTGAGGAAAGTAGGTGAGGCAGGAGGAAGAGCTCTCTCTCTTCCCCTGCCCCCAAAATAAACACAGGCTTAGGACTCTTTGGAGGAGGAAGCAATAACCTAATAAAATTAAACCAGCTGGGTTCTGTAGCAATTGGACTAAAAAACGTGGATAGCAAAAGACAACTGTAGGGAGGAAAGAAAAAACATATATCTGAAGAATTTTTAATCCCTCTATACTGGATCTGCAACCTCCAGGACCCCACAGAGAAACAGGGCTGCTCTTCACCTGCATTAGCTTCCGTCTTAGAATCCTGGGAGGAGATCAGAAGCATTTGTTCCTTAAATTACTGATAATGTATCTGGCTCCAAAGGCTCCCAGGCAGGGTGCAAGGAGAGGCGAACCACCTTTAGAGCTCCTGCTAAAGAGGAAGGTCTTAATGTAAAATCAAGCCTGGGAGAAAACTTAAATTGTATTCCTACCTGGGAATTATCAATAAAGTTAAATGCAAAGAGAAGAGCTGGCCACTAAATCAGGGTCTGTGTGCTTTTCTGAGGACAGGATTTCCATTTGCAGCAATTTCCAAAATTTAATTTAAATTTTAAGAGGTAATGGCTAAGCACTATGTAACTTCCATTACTAAAATATCCAGCAATATCCCAGCATTTTATACACACACACACACTTTCCACTTCAGGTAAATCTGCAGTTTGAGGGATTTGGGTCTGGATTTTAATAGGTTTTGTAGAAACAGAATTATGAAGAAAACTTTGGCAATTCTAATTTCTTTCTTTTGCCAGAAGTAACAAGAAGCTTTAAAATAAACCATTTTGTATTTTTTCTGGTTATTGTTTTAAAGGTATCATCAACTCGATATTTAGAAAACATGCTGACAGCAGAAAACATACAGGAACTGATTCTGCCTCATTTCCCCTCTTACAGAAAAGTTTCGAGTTACATCAATCTAGTTATTATCTTTTTGTTGTTCCTTTCTGATGTATTCATGCAAAGAGCAGCCAGCTATACGTGAGAAGGCTACTGATCTTGTATTTGCAGCTGGACAAAATGCGAAAGAAACTGGATTTTATCAGTTTCTGCCATTTGTTGTTCATAACCCAAATGATTGGTGTCAGAAGGCTGATCCTAGTTTGAAGTAGCTCAGTCTCAGAAGCCTACCTTCAGAGACTCATCACCAGCGTGCCAGTTTGCGTCCCTACAGAAATAGGAATATCTTCATAATAAAAGAGATTATCCTTAAGGATAATCATGCCTGTCTGTCAGTTAGCTACTCAAGAATATGCAAAAGCATGAAACACCAATAAAGAATGAAATGGACTATATACTGAGCACTCTCTAGCATGAATTAAACCACTAATTAAAATATTATTTACAATTTGCTTTGATTTTAGCAAAGCAAATCAATGACAGCCAGTAAAAGGGAAAAAACTGCAATTTGAGAAGATTAATTTTAATTCAATTTTGCCTTTAACAATAAAAACATGTATACATTCATAAAACAAGTATACACTAACTCAGGGTAGCTAATGGGATGTTTGTTTACTTCGTGTGAAGAAAGAGACTGTCACCACATACACGTGTTCTTCATGCTTCAACATTCAACTTTCACAAATGCTAACCAGTAAGGCAAGTCTAACAGATCTAATTTACAGATCATTAAAGCAAGGCTGAAATCTAAATCTTTAGTTCACTACCAAAAACTGCTGCAAAAACCGCAGTCTTCACTGGAAAAGGTGCGGGCCATTGAAATGAGTCAACAGTAAAATTCAGCTCACAATTTTTATCACTGATTCAACAGGGAAACAAAGAAGCCATTGTCAAAAGTGGATATGTCTGGGAACATAAATAAGTAGGCTGATTTTCAAAGACTCTTAGCAAAGTGCTCTTTCTGAAGCCAGTGGAATTTTTACCACCTGCAACCAGGTGCTGCTTCTCAGCACAGGTATTTAAGGCTTCCGCCGCTGCTTAAAGTATTCTCACTGTATATGAGACTCACAATTGAACATACATTACTAATACATGAACTGCATATGTTTTCTAAAGCCAAGTGTTCCTGAAGTTTTATGATTATTTTACATGTGCATCCAATCAGTAAGACTGATAATTACATAGTGTTTATATTTCCTATATGCATGTATGGCATATATATACATACACATATATACAGAATACGTACGTATACACACTGAGTATACACTGTGTATATAGACTAGTATTAATCCAGCGCCCAAATTCTAATCCCAAATGCTCGAAAGTTTTTGTCATTACTGAATACTGACACTTCACAAAGTCCCTGTTGTCTCCATTTCTCTTAGTGCATCGGTCATGTGAAATTTTATTAACAGATGGGTTAATAAGGAAATATTGCATTCTGTTTCAGTGTGAAGACAGAGCATTAAAAAGAACTGTTTATCTTTTTTAGGTATACACTAGAAGCAGAAAGGAAACAGCGTTGGAGCAAAAGATTAAATTAACAAGACTGCGAACTGTTTTTGCACACATAATTTTTCAAATGTCCTTGATGACGACCCATAATATATAAATTTAAAGACAAAAACCTGGCCAGTCAGTAACCTTCCTATTCAGTGACTGCAGGACTCGGCAGTAAATGTCACTGCTAAAAAATATTTCACTACATTAACTTACTGGCAACCACAATTGCTGAATAAGTTCATAAACAGCCACAGGAAGAAAAAAAAAAGACAACCAGAAATAAAGCTGCTAATGATTCACCCTTTTCTAACATGCATAATCCTCAGCTTACAGAACAAATAAATACGTAAGAATAAAGATATCCTTTACCAAGACGGTTCACTTCTCTAGTCACCTCATCAAGGTCGAACTATAATCCAGGAAAGTGTAAGAGTAATATATCGAAGACAAGGAGAACATGAAAAACAAGTGAAAGGAAAAGAAAAGAATCCTTCTCAGGGAAAAGACAAGCACATGCCTTGACAAAGTAATCAGTTTTCCACTTCCCAGTTTAGACTAGGTTTAGACCATTCCTAGAAAAAACACTGAGGACTTCTAAAACTCAAAAAATATAATAGATATAATAATTTATGCATATTTATCAGCTTGTAAATGGCTTCATTGTAATTACTTCCTAATACTGAAATGCAAAGGACCAAACCAAAGTGACACAGAACCTGAAACATGGGCTAATTTTCCTGTATGCTTACAGAGGACTAGTAATATAGGTCCTACATGACACAAATGTGTCACAGACTCCCCAATGCTTGACTGATATTTTGAGGATGGCCACTCTCTCCTCCTATTTTTACCTGCTACACCTCTTGAAAACTTCACAGAGGTCTGTGGGAGAACCTGACTTTTGCCTTCAGTTGCTGAGGCAGCAAGCAGAAGTAAAAAGGCAAAAAAAATGCCACAGAATGTAAATGCATTTTACCTAAAGAAAGGTATGTAATGAACAGAAGTGAATGGACTCAGCTTGCAGACTGCCTCCTTATTTTACACCATTCCAGAGCGTATGGATTTTCAAATCACCATTAGGATGCTCTTGAAATACAAAACTCATTTTGTGAAAACACTGCATGGAAGTTTAAGAAGAATAACAGGTTTGTATCAAAACAGAATCACAAAGACCTTTCAGTCTGCCTTGTTTTGTTTCTGTGTGAAAACACAGGCAGAAGATTCTGCACACTTTAAGACAACCAGAACCGAAAAGATGTTCTAATACATATATAAAATCCTGATGAAATTCATTAAGCAACTATCTGTTTTAAAACAGAAATAACAGAGCATTAAGAAAATACTGCCATGACTACAAGTTATAATGTGAGGATCGACTGTATTTCCACAGATGGGACCTTCACAGAAGGGAGGAGGGGAAACTTCCTCAGAGAGGAAATAGAAGGCTTTTTCAAAACTGAAAATTCAATATTTTGAATAAAATATGTTTAATGTTTTTGTTTTTATGTAAACAGACCTTAGGAAGTGATCTGACAGCCTTAAGAAATTACCATTTGAAAGTAAAAAAGGTCTACATGCTTCATCTTTGATCTACGAGACAGATTTATCACAGGACAGGATGACTGAAGTTTATTCATTAGCTGATAACCTCCACATGCAACCTAAGCCTTTAATCTGCAATAAAGCAGCAAACAAGGATGGGGCTCTGAGGAAAGGAAACTAAGTCAGCTTGGCTGAGCAGGAACATGGCAGTGGAAGGCCAGTGAGGAGACAGGCAACAAAGTCCACAAGAAGAGCCCTGTCCAGCTGCTTGGGCATCTCCATGCCCCAAATTGCTGGAGATCATCAGGTTCACAGTGGTCCCTGCAGTCAAACCACATCTGCATAAAGTGTTTGCTGTCTCTGTGGATGCCCAGAGACATCTTTCCATCTGCAATAAAATTCACACCACAGCATGCTGGGCACTCTGAAAGGGAGAGCTCCCATGTTAAAAGTTTTAAAAATCAAAAGCTATGTACTTGATGGGGTCTTGTCATTTGTTTCACAGTTGTTATTGCCACCACCAGTATTTACATAATCTGTGAGCCACCACCACTGCTACAATCCAGGAGAATCTAAAGTCCTTGCACCTTCAAAGCTGGAAATAAACAGAAACTGCTTATTACAATCAAAGCAAACCCACAAATTCTCTACTATTAGGATCACAAGTTAAAGGCATTACAACACTCTGCCTCTTGGTAAAACTTTTTCAAGAATTAAAGCTTGCAATTATGGAAAAGGTCGCGACTACGGCAGATTTAAATATTTCCAAAAATCCTCCAGAGGAAGAAGGGGGGAAAAAAAATCCATATTAGCACAGGCTAATGCCCAGCAATGAACCACAAAATGAGTCCAAATGGTCCTCTGAAAGACACCAATTCCTAATTTCTCTGAATGTGAATTAATAAAAAAAGAAAAACAGAAGTTAACAGCTGGTAACAGTTTCAGGCCTGCTTTAAACAAAGGAAACAAATGCTTAGGGACACAATGAAACAAGCAAGGCTATCTAAGGCAACTAGGAAGGGAGATAAGGTGGCCAGCATCGACTCCTCAGCCTGACCTCTTCAGCTCTTACAACAGCAATTGCACTGGACTGTCTTTGTAAAATGCTTTTGAGATCTCTAGATAAGTGATCATTAAGAAAGCTGCCTATCTCACAGCAGAGTGATACATGCATTTCTGTACCTACTTCAAACCAGAAACAAAGATGTTAAGCAACATGCCCAAGGTCATGCAAAGCTAAGGGCAGGAACAAACCACAGAGCCCCGACTCTCACAGCCCTTAAGAAAGAATCCGTCACAGTCGGGCATACACTAAAATAAATAAGTAAATGTTTCTGTATTTGACAATGTCTGACCTATGGAAAGAAGTAGTTTCAAGACAAGTGGCAAGAAACAAAACACAGGTGCAGAAGAAAGCCCTACCAGGGAACAGATCAGCACCAAGAGTAAGTAGCACCACCATGTAGCATATTTGTCGGACTGCCTGCTGCAGCGCCACGCTTGCAGAGCTACACTCAAAGAAAAGGTGATTCCAGACACACAGACACTAAAATTAAGGACATTTGTAAAGAAAAAAGCCAACAACAAACCAAGCAAAAAAACTAACCTGAAAATATGCTGGTGTGTGCAACTTGCCACACACAGACAACCAAAATGCTACCAACTGCAATTTCTAGGACATTGTGCACTATCAAGACACGACTACCAGCTGCCTATGTAATGAATCATCACATTAAAAAATATCATTTTTTTTAGTCCACTATAATTGTTTCTGGAAGTTGCAAAATTAAACTATTCTGCATCAAACCCAATAAATAGATCTCCTTTTGACTTCAGTAGGCCCACCAGAACTTAAGAGTATTCTGGTGTTTTCTACTTTGTTTTAATTGTGTGGGATTTTTTCTCCGCAGTATGTCAAAATAAACGAAAATTAACCTCTATCAACTTCTCACCAGCTCTTGCTATACTAAAGCAAACAGGAAATGCTCTTCTTATTCTGAAATTCACTTTTGAAATTTAAATCACAGAAGAAAGAGAAAGAAAATAAACAGAGAATTTTTCACCTGGTAGCAAAAAAAAAAATCATTATTTTTTATGCTGCAAACATAGAAATAAATATTAAAGCTTTTCCTCATTTAAATTGCATTTGGAATATCCTACACCATTAGTTAAAATGACAGAAGAATAGAGCTACCTGAAGCCTATGTAAAGAATCTCTCTTTAACAGGCTTTTAAAGATTGCAAGCCAGAGCATCTAAAAAGCACATCCCTGAATAATTTAAGGCTCCTGGCATCTACACTGAAAGCACTCCTTTGCTAAACCTGGAGGTAGAAAAAAAAAAAAGAGGTAAGAGAAAGAATAAAGGTCACAAAAGATCAGCGACAAAATCACTACTAAAAGAGTACTTTCCTTATCTTAAAGTTTAATCAGACATGGAGGAGCACAGATTTTACAGCCAGCCCTTCCCATTTACTGTCAACAGCTGTGGTCTAACACTAACATTTACCCCTTGGCAGTGTTAAGTTCAGACTGTGATGTTCTGGGAAACAATACAGCAACAAAATAAGAGAGAAGGAAAGAAACCAATCAAGAAGGTGAAAGACAAATCCTCATTAACAGAAATTTAATAACAAATAAGAAGCAAAAAAATAGAGCTTATCATTAATTTTAAATATGTAACTGACATTTCAGGGCAAAAGAAGAAAGAGAGAAAAAAACAACTCTGAAAAAACAGATCAGTGCAAATACATATTATTAAAACAAAACAAAACACGATTATGCTATTAAGACACCAGGAAATCTGGTTTGGTGCAGGGTAATCCCTATTTATAACCAATTGTACCAAGGTCAAGTTACAATTCAGTGTATTGTTGACAATACCAAGTTTTCTTTGCCAACTACATCCTTTAAACATCAGCAAATCCTACCTACTTCCTCTTGTGTCTGTCACAGAAACCATCCAAACAATGAGAGCAAGCAATCTTCACCTCAACAGCTATTGACTTCGAGCAAACCGAACACTTTATTCATTTTTACTCCTGGAGTGGAAAATCCTTGCTGTTCTACAGTATCTGAAAGCCTCACCACTGATTACAACCAGTTCAGGATCTGGCTCCTCCTCAGTCTATGAAAATGGACTTGAAACAATGGGAAACCTTATCTGAGGAAGTTAACACAAGTCACCCTTCTCCACATGTGAATGCTGACTTCATACAGAGAGAAAATCAGCTCAATTAACTTTTATGAATTAGACAAGAATTTGGGGGAAACAGATTTTGCATTTTTGCTTTACACAACTTTTCATGCCATTGTTAAAGAAGTCTCTTTAGGAAGTCACTTAAATATTAAGCAAATAGGTGCATTGAATTGTAGAAGCAGATTCAGAAAGAGGATAAAACAACTTTCCTAACACAAATTTTTTTACTAAATACCTGTAAAAGTGATTCCTCACACTTTTTGTGGATTTTTAATTTCTTACGAGAATGGAAATGAAAGAGTAAGAAAATTACACTACTTAATACACAATTCAATATTTTTCCAATGCAACTGCAAGCCAAAAAAAGTAATCTTTTTCACATACACTTTTCTTCCTTAGAGCTCAAAAAGTTCAGCCTTCACAGAAAGCAAAACGCTACAAGAAACTAAACTGTGTTTTGCTTTTCAAATTTCATCCAAACAAGCTAGTTATCTACTCTACATTCCACTCACTCTAAGCTAAACTGCAGAAAGGTTCTTTGTGACAGGTATGCAAAGTTAAAAATATATTTAATAAAAAAGTAAGATAAGATGGACAAGATAGGGTTTTGATGAGAAAAAAAGAAAGGTTTGAAAGCACAGACATTTTTAAGATTCTTATGGTGGAAGGACCTCTTTCCAGAAGATGTACTAGAGTAACAAAATAAATTCAACTTTAAACAGGCGAACTGAAGCTTAAAGCATTAAGGGGAAGCTTGACATGCTGGATCCTTAACTAATAGAAATATGCGTAATTCCAGTAACGTCAATAATACCACATGAAGTTATGCTAGCTGTTGATCTCACTCATAATATCTAAAGCCCACACCTAACTATAAATACACATATTATGTTTGCTTTTTGAAAACTGATTGAAGTTTAATAGCAACTCATAATTGAAATATTCATGGTCCCAAGCTGGCTTTGAACTTAAATCCCTGAGTGGATAAAGTGGACTGTATATCTAATCTAAACTAAATGTTTCCCTTAGTTACTAATACCAGTGCAGTTTCACTAGTTAAAATCATTATTACAGAAAAGAAACGCAAAACCCACAGCACTTTAAGGGGCATTTAATCCTGCGCATTGCTAGGACACAGCACATGATCTTGGCAGTATCACTTCCTTTGCTGCCTTCCACAACTTGCTTCAAGAGCTGACTTCTTCAAATCACCAAACTAGTGATTTCTAGGCAAGGAAGCTTTAACCACAGCTTTCCAGTACTGCTACTGTGAATGAAGTTTCTCACATCTCCTTCAATGTCGCAAGTTTCAAGTTAACACCACAAATCTGCATCAGCTTTAAAGCCCATGTCTCAAGCAATGAAGCTTGTGACATTGTACCTGCACTGCAGATTGCGACTGTTTCACTGGAGCACTTGAGTTTTCTTTACATACTCTGCACATCACACAAACATCCTATATACAGCTCCATAGATGACATTTCTACAGCAAATCACAGTTTAGTTGTCTTTTAATTAAAGGGGATGTGAATCTCTTCACTAGTTTACATTTCTGTCCTTCACCATATTTTGCTCAATTGTCTCAAACACTAAATCTATGAAAGCTTGTTCATCCTCTCCTATGTATAAAATGAAAAAGTAAAAAAAAAAAAATTTAAAAAATTGTGTGCTGCTGACAGACTGCAGCTAGTACCAGGGTAAGAACTGTACAGACTTATAGATTATATATAGTAAGTCATTATAATAGAGTTTGAAGGCAGGTTTGGATTCTAGATAAAATAGTCACAATTGTGCTGCTTCTGCAGCCCTAATTTCCCCATGGCTTTGGTTATGTTGAACTCTGTTCCTGTTTTGCAGAGCCCACAGCTACATACATTATATGCGAGTATATGTCTGAAACTCCATAACCTTTGCCAGAGTAACTCTCCAGGAAGCTCTCCTGACCTTTACTTAAGATAAAGAAACCAACTGAAATGAAGAAATAAATGTTCCTTTGATAATACTGTGTAAGCTGTGGCTAAGGAACTTTGAAATACAACAGCATTAATAAAATAGCCATATTAGGAGAATTTCTTTATCACCAAAAGCAGTGACTAGCTTCAATGGGGCTTTTCATTCACAGTTCACAAATTATTTTCCAAGAATCATTGACTTGTGTAACAATAATTGTGGGTTAATAGAAGCCCCAACTGAACTTTGGTCTCTTACACAAAGGATGTATGCATGCATGACTATATTTGGACACAGTCCCATATGCAAAATAATGTATCTGATTTTCAATTTATAGATCACTTCGGCTTTTGTATTCTAATTTAATTTTTTTAAAAAATAAATCTTTGAAGTCAAAGGTAAAAAAACAAAAAAAAAAACCAAACAAAAGACAGTCCTGTTACAAAGGGCAACTTTAAAAGTTGAAAAGCAACCATGATTGTTGGTTGATGTATGTACAGGAACTTTGAGTGAAAAACAAAAATAAATTGTTTCTGTGCAGGGATACTATCCTGCACAGCAACAATTCCAGAGGATGAGAAGAATCAACCCATGGTGGTTTTTTTTTTTTCCCCTCGCAAAATGCTGTTAGGAATGCTCTCAATAAATTCTTCTTGGAAAAGTTTCTAAACAACTGGAAAAAATCCTCTAAAAGATTTATAAGAAAACTTAGCAAGTCTGAATTTGTTTTTTTGAGATAAATACTATTTCTATGCATTTCTTCCTATTCTCTCTAATTTTTATCTTAATATTTCAGTACATGAATGCCGTATTTAACAGCTATCTGGTTTAGTAAACTGCAGTAATTCAGTTCAGTAGGATAAATTCTTTAAGTTATTTAGCAAAATGGAAAAGCTACCATGCGCTCTGTTCAAATCAGCAGATGCTGTTTAGAAGAGACCTCTGATGATGAAGAAAAGCCTTGCCATGAGGAACAAAAGTGCATAAATAAGCTCCAAAAAGTCTGTGACTTTGTTAGATGTTTCTCATGCTACGTCCTTGCAACCACCTAAAATCACAGAAGAGCAGGTACAGCAAAGGGGAGCAAGCATTTAACAGAACAGCAGCAGTCAATAGGTAAAGGCAAGATTTGAGGGGTAGAAGCTGAAAAAAATAAGTTTGGACACTTGTTAAGTAAAGTAGCAAACAATGCAAAGCATCCAGCTTAACATAACTCCTGCTTCCTCCCACTAATTCAAAGGGAAATTTTGTTTCAGCAACACAATGCCACATGCTAAGATGACTTAAAAACACTTCAGCAGTGGCTGTGTTTGATTCATTATGTGGAGAATTGTATTCATTTATTGATACCCAACACGTGCTGAGCAGCCCGATGTCTGCTCAGCAGAGCTGCCTCCTATGTCCCACGGTATCTGACCTGTACCGGCTCAACACACTCCTCTGCTCTCTCTACAGACAGAGAAACTCTCTCCACCTCCACAACGTGAGTTTTTCCTTGCTTTCCTGGGGCTGGGGGTGGTAATGACATGAGAGAGACCTCTGGTAACAGTTATGCCTTCAGCCCAAACAACTTCTTTTGGTTGCACATCAAAATGCCACTTGCTTTATCTACTCATCACGCTGATGTCACTGACCGGCAAACGGAGCTATCACATGACAGCAGAAGACACAATAAATAACAAGTATAAAGCTCCAAATATAAATATACAAATACATATTTTTAAGAAAGTGATGATTCATACTATACTTACAACTTTCAGCCTGATAGTCTGGCACAAACTGCTCATCATTGTCAGGTACCTGAGCTGAAGAAAGGAAAACAAAAACAAAAAAACAAACAAAAAACAAAAACAAGAATTAAAAGAAGCCATTAAAGCATAAATAAAGACTCTTGTGCTTAATTCAAAGCACAGCCAAGTTTAAAACTAGGATTTTTTTTTCTCATTCTAAAGTATGAAAATCAGGCAAGCGCAGCATTTTAATATCAGATAAACCCTGTGGTGAAGCTGTGCAGTGCCGTGCAGCCCCGCCACAGAGCGATGGGGATGGGAGGACATGAAGGCTAACACTGGCACTGGTCCTGCCTCACTCCCTTGCACCAGGGTCTGGACCTACCATGTCACTGGCAAAACTCATCAGTGCTCATTTTCAAAATATGTACATGGAAAGTCCACGTAAAACCAAATCCTAGTGATTAACACTTAGGCTTTAACCCCGAACTAACACACCTTCGGCTTACTTAAAAGCAATTCCCATTTTTCATGGCAGTCAGCCAACACAGTAGGGATTTTCTGTTATTGTTTTCAATATTCAAAAAGAACTACTTTACCAGACCACAGCATTACTGGTTCAATGGCAACATTTCAGACATAACAAAAAAAAAAAAAAAAAATTTACTTAAAGCAAAACCCACTATTAACATCCACTCACCTTACCTAAGATCATCTTTGCCTTTAGAAAACTTTCATCACAAACCTGAGCTATAAAATACAATCATTTCACGGTCTGTTGATACATAATTTTGTGCCTGTGGTACCACAGTTCCTTTTCATTTTGTATCTAAGACATTAGCCATCTCTCAAACTGTGTTGTAAACTCATTTAAAACCATTTAAGCTGAAATGCCACTAAATGTATCTTATAGGTGAATATTGTGAATATAGGTGAATATTATAGGTGAATACATTGAAATAACCGCAGAACACTGAGAAACAGCATCCTCGGAACATGACTGCTTCTGGGTACATCCCGAGAGAGATCCAGCTTATCGCCTCTGAACTTTGTCATCTTTTCCTCAACACACACACTGACTGGAACCACCGCAGCAAAGCTGCATAAAATGATCTGTTTATAGACATTCTAATTTACACAGTTCTTGTCTAAAGACAAGCAAATAATTCATATGATCTTAATTAGAAGTTAACATCTGCCATGATCTGGTTACCCAACAAGATTTGAGAGGTAAATGCTGGTTACATAAACATTTACCGAAACTGTGACTATCAAACCATTAAATACGATAAATGACAAAATGCAACTTTAATGCCCTTCAGAACACCTTCTAGTTTAGGAAGCACATATTCCCCATTATATATTTGCAATTGTTACCAGTTTTGACATAACTTTGTTGAATTAAAAATGCATATTTAACTATAAGTACTTACAATTATTTTGAATGTGCACTACAGTACTCTTCATGGACCAGATCTCCACTCCTTACTCAGGAAATATTTCTAATGACTTAACTGGAAGGTTTTTTTCAGGATCAGGCTCATTATACAGAAAAAATTATTTGCTCTCGGTTTTAAAATAAATTTAAAGTCTTAATTGCTGCAAATACCCCTTAAGAACAAATGACCTTGGGAAATGTGCAAACACAGATTTGAAAAGAAGTGTGAGTAAGATAAATACACTAAGTGTAATTAGCGTTACTGTGAAAAAAAGCATGGCCACTGTTGCTTTGTTGTTTGGGGTTTTAAGGAAAAAAAAAGAAAAGCAAACATCACAGTAACCCCATCCTTTTAGAATAAACCAGTACCTCTGAGGACATGTTGGCTCCTCAAAGTTTGAAGCTGTATAAAACACTTATTTTACCAAACCAAACATTCGCGGTATTTTTGATGCAATAAATTTCTCTTTCTTCCAGAGAAACCACAGAACTTACACCAAAAATTAACTCAAGGACAGGATGAGCCCCAATACTAGCACTGCAATTTCTGACATTTAATGCAATTGACTACATGCAAATGTTTGGCATTTTCCTTACAAAAATGACAGCTATTTGACTGTCACAGAAGAATCTGATGATGAAATCAAGTTCTTCTACTTAAAAATCAGTACCTAAGGATTTCTTGTATTTCCAATTGTTTTTGAAGGGTGTGTGGGCACATTCAGAGTTAAAGGAATTGTATCAAGTAATTTCTTGTTTACAGAAGACACATCCCACACATTTTTCTAAGCCAGCTATCATTTTCAAATGCAGCAAGGAGGCTAATAGGACTCTAATATTTTTAACATGCACCTGCATTTTATACATACATAACATATGTTAATTTGTCAATCTAGGATATCTGAACAAGATCTCAAATAAAACAAAACCCC
>NW_008662909.1:73317-84175 GCF_000695815.1 Acanthisitta chloris
TAATTGCAAAACCAGGATAGCAATCTCATATAACTTTCCATAAAGCATACCCTGCGCACTGGACAGCTTCACCAGTGCTTTATTATGGTTTTATCAGTTTAACTTGACTTAGTCCAGAATAAATCTGTTGTAGAGATTGATGCATATATCAGTAAATAAGTTACGGGTTTTTTCTCCAACCAACGAGTAACAAAAAAAAATATATATCTGGTTGAACTGTCAAAGAAATCAGTATATTACTTCAGAGATACTACCATTACCCCCTAATCTGGTCTAGAGTAAACAAGAAGAATACTTCATTCATGGATCCTGAAAATATATGAAGGCATCTTTACTAGAGATCAAAGTGCATCAGTTCATCAGTACTCTAGAAACAGGTGGAGACTACACTGTCAAAATGTATTTTAAATATAATATTAACATAGTCTTCAAAGCCTATGTAGAGAAAGGAACAGAGCAAGTGAAGAAGTGTTTAAAGCCCTGCCAAATATAAACAAAACAAATAACAACATCCAAAGCATTCAACTCAGGAACATGCGTTTTGCTACTGGAATCTAATTTTAGTAGCATCAGTACCTTAGAAATGAGCCAACAAACCTATACAGAGAAATTAAAAGGACCTGATAACTGATTGAAATGAGAACTTCAGTTATTCCTTCATTTAATCTGATATTATTTTTAAACTAGCAGAACTGAAACTTGCACATGATCACGCTGCCGAAATGCAGGCAATCATCATCATACACAGAGACTCCTTCCACCAGGATCTCACTGTGAGAGGGCAAATCATTGGGATGCATCATCCCATTACTTAGGTAGAAGAGAGCTTTTGTACCTGGAGTTTGGGTAATTACAGGTAGACTTAGTAGCAAATTAAAGACAGATAAAGACACATTGACCTGAAATGCCCGAAAGGAACATGTAACTTGCAGTGTCACAAGTATCTGCCCATTTATACACATGTGACATTCATGTCCTCTTTTATTCACAAACACTGCAACTCAGAAAGGCTGCCATAAAATCTTCACTGGTCTCCTGTTTACATACACAAGACGTAATGCATAAATCACCAAAACAGGTTTTTTTGACTTTGCCAGGAAGAGGAAAATTGAAAAAGATACCTGAAATGATCACCTAACTGAATGAGAATATTTTCCTGAGCTACTTAATTGTGAGGGTTTGAGAAGGCCGGTATATTCCAAAAGACTAAAAAGGTTTTGAAGGATATTAAGCACGTGGCTTTTACTGCTAATAGCAGAAGCAGCTACATTAGTTCATTGCACATTCAGAGCCATCAAGTCTCAGAATCCTGAAGCAGACAACATCTGCAGCATAAACTATCCAGCTCGGCCTAGAATATTACCAGAAGTTTTCTTTTTCTTCTGATTATAGCTATAATGTCTCAAGAGGATTTAGGAAGTGTACAGAAATGTTAATGATGATCTTGAAGATGTTATCAGTTTAGGCTTTGCAGTTTCACTACCTACTGAGTTAAAATCAGTTTGCCAAATGCAAACATTCACAGCACAAAAATGCTTGATAGTTGTTTGTAGTTTTTAGACCTTTAAACAGTATTTGACAAGCTGAACTGATGGTTCATTTTGCAATGGGAAAGCAATTTGGGTGGAAAAAAAAAGTTTAGAACTAGAGCCTATTAGCTTGCTTTCATTGCAAGTAAACAAAAAGTCCCCATTAACAAGCATCCAGGACAAAAGGAGTTAATATTTAATTAAAACCAGCTCTATCCACTGTAACAATGACCTGGAGCCAAACAAGGCAGAAGATGTATGAGTCATTCTTTCTGCCAGTGAATGAGACAGCTGATCTCCGAAGCAATTCCTCAAGACAAGCAGTCAGAACTGGAGTTCTGCCTCCATTCACAAAAACACAGTCCAGCATGAACCATGTGGCCCCAACCACAAGCTTTTCATGTCACACCCTTCCAGAAAGCTACAGCAAAGTAAACTTGAACTTTAGGCATAAACACACTGATTTCACTGCTTTGTCTCAAGATGCAGCACAGACCTGCTGAGGAACGTTATTTAATAAATGAAAAGTTAAGCAAACTATAAAGGGCTTAAATTTAACTCCTCCTTCTCCCAGTCACAAACTGCTTCCAAAAGCTCAGCTGCACTCCAGGGAAAGGTGTTCCTGTTAAATAAAAACGGAAACTTTCCAGAAAAACAAGAAGCTGCAAACGCTTCACTTAAACTTTATTTTGGGTAGCAGAACACTTTCTGTGGTACTGTGTGCTCTGACCTCATGCTTTACTTTTAGAGCTAAGCGCAATTAGTTTTAAAATATCCATCATGTATTCAAAGTGGCAAAAGAAATTGAAATTGACAGGAAATTCTATATGAACAGTAGTATTTTGGCTCAGCTAAAATAAGACTTCAGGCCTCAACAGTAATGGGTCTATTGAATTTTCTTTGATTCATTGTTACTTCTGAATATCTGAAAGATTGGCTAAATTCTAAGTATTCCTGAAAGAGCTGGGGGGTGGGGGGTTGATGTTGGTTGGTGGTTGTTCTTTTTCCACGGGAACAAATGCTTCTAACAAAGAAGCATTCAGAAGGCAAAACAGTGACAAATTTCAAGATGGTAAAAAATATTATTTCCCATAAGCACTGGATTTGCTGTCAAAACAATCCAAAACCCTTTTTACATAATGTGAGATGCTCTGAGTAATAAACTTAAATGCAGTTCAAAACTAGCTCCAGATCTCAAAATTCTTCCTTATGTGAATAATCCCTAGGAATATGAAGATGGGTTTGTAGAATCTGCTCTTCATTTGCTGCTATACTAAAATGAGAAGTATAAGTTAGCTTAAAAGGAGCACTCGCATTTAACATTTCACTACATGTCTCATAGTTCGCAAACCCCACTATGCCTTTCAGAATTATTATTTGGAGTAAAAGGCATTTACTTTTCCAGCAAACCAGAAAAACATGAAAAAGCTTATTACTACTACACAGACTTTCAGACTTGTAGATTTTTGGTGGGTTTATTTCTTTTGGATATGTTTTAAATAACATCCCTCCCTCCCATTTTGCCTAATCTAATTTTTCTCCCTTGTTTTTGTGCAGATATTTAAGGTCATGAGTTATGAGCAGCAGAAAATCAAATCTGTCAGATCACTAGAATCCACCAAAAAAAAAAAAAAAAAAACCTGTTAATCCAAACCACCAAAAAAAAAAAAAAAAAAAAAAAAAGAGACAAATAGGAGATAGTCTCTGTATTATAAACCGAAAGTCTTTTCATTGCTTTTAAGAGTGTCGGTCCCTATCAGGCAAACTTCAGACATAGAGGCATTAAATTATAATTTCTTGACTATTATTGGTCCTATAAAAGTGTGGATAGTTCTTGAATGTGGCTACACAGCATTTGCCTTACACTGGGTTTTACAACTTTTTGGCAGACGAGGAGATAGTCTCTGTATTATAAACCGAAAGTCTTTTCATTGCTTTTAAGAGTGTCGGTCCCTATCAGGCAAACTTCAGACATAGAGGCATTAAATTATAATTTCTTGACTATTATTGGTCCTATAAAAGTGTGGATAGTTCTTGAATGTGGCTACACAGCATTTGCCTTACACTGGGTTTTACAACTTTTTGGCAGACGAAAGTTAGTTAGCCAGATTAAACAAATCCACTCTTAACTGGACTACTATTTGAAGATCTAGTACTTTATTCTATTAAAATAATCCTTTGAGAATGAGAAACTACTTACTTTCACACCTTCTCATTTAAGAAATAAACTAGGACTCAACACTCGCTCGGACATCCCTGCGACACTGGTGGGTCCTTCACGTTAGGAGAACAGAAACTTATTTTCTAAAGTTCATTCCAAAGTTAGGTATTAATTATTTGAGAGAAATTACTTACTTTCAGATACTAAGAACTGGCTTCTGAAGGGCAGCAGCTTGTAGAAGCCATACACTTAATGCAGCTGAGCTGCAGTAGAGGCATGAACCCGTTACCTGTAGCTATTATTTCAAAACACTTACTGTTCACTTAATTTTTTTGTATTTTTTCAAATCACCCAAAAAACATTATAGCCCATTTTTCTGTATATCACCATCTGAGCAGCTTATTATCTATTGCTCTAAGAAGCAGATCTAGTGAATAGATCTTTGCTTGGGATGCCTTTTATGTATCTTTAATGAGCTATAGGAGAAATTAGTATTTGAGTAATTTTAAATAAAAACATGGGGTTTCGTTAATCTATTATTCCCCAAAATGAAATCTTTAACCATAGAAAGAAGTCACCCATTAAGAGTATGTTTTCTCTTCATTTTATTCCACAACAAGAGCTACCATGACAAAATAACATTAGATTAATATTTGAACCATTGTTTTTAAGTCACTGAACAACTGTCATCTGCCAAAACCAATGTGATTCCAAATATATGGAATCAATAAAGTCATTTTATAGTATTATCATGACAAAATGTTGCCACTGAGTTTATACTTAAATATAAACCAAAATATAATCGCTGAATAATATTTGTCTTGGTTGGCACTAAGCAATTTTAGCTATTTCCTTTCAAGTTTGAAGGTTGAAGCAAATATTAAAGGCTTCCCATTTTCAATTTCTGGCATCAGAAAACAGTTATACTCTGTCTTGCATAACAACTGACATGAGGAAACCTTACTCAGAGTAAGTTTTACATCAAAATAATTTAGATTGTTTCCTACATATATAATACTACACAGAGTAAGAAGCAAAACTCATTTCCATAAGAATCTAGTATGCAGCTAGTGGAATACATTTGTAAGCTTTCTGTAAGTAGCATTCAGCTTGTTAATTATGTAATAATAAAATATTAAAGAGGTTACTGAATTGTTTACATTTGGATTAATTCTTTAATACATGTGAACCTCCCACCATTTCCAATAGGAAAAGAATACATTTCTTTTCTGTTTACTTGTTTACCACCAGCTTATCACAGGTGACACTAACTGTAAAAATCTCTGGGCTAAAATATGTGAGGTAGTAAGGATAGCTTCAGGAAAAGCAAACCAAAAAAAATACACAAGCATTTTTCTGTGTGTGTCACAAAATGCAACTCACTTTCTTCTCCTAACTACTGAGTAGATTTTTGACCTGGTTACTCCCCAGTGGGGATCTGAACTCGTGGGAGAAACCTGGTCAGCTGCCACTGCTTTTCTTAAAAAGGGTCAAGATGTTTTAAAATTTCATGGTCATTTCCCTGGCTCCAGAGCATTATGAAAAGAAATATGTAAACACTATTGATGCTGCCAAATTGGCAGACTTCTAGTGTATGAAGGTCCAGAAGAACATAAATGGACACATCTAGCAATGGGTAAACAAGTCTGATTTCAAAATCTGTTTCCTGGCTAAGCTCATCCATGTAGACATGTGAGCAGAGCTACAATATCCACCAACACTAGTGTATAATACAGACTACCAAAAGTTGTTTAGAGTGGAGGGTTTTTGAACAAAAATGTGGGATCAAGTTAATAGCTCAATATTTGATGTTTTCATCTTAACTTTTTATTTAAGTTTTAGTTTAGCCTTTAGAAAAGCTGTGCAAAGTTTGTGTCTTATGAAACAGCTAAAACCATGACATGGCCGGAAACACAGAGCTTTGTTAAAGTATTTCTAGAACACTGAAAAACCTGTAATATTTGGTTGTAATGTACTGTGGACAAATGGCATAATTTAGCTTTATAATCCTTTACTAGGTGAAAAAGCAACTTTTTTTTTTCATTTAAAAATATTTACCAGATCATTTTCTCTGCCTGCACAAAGGTTTCTCAACCTAGTTGACACAAGACTAGACACCTTTCTCTCCCAAAACCTTTCTTCAGTGAAATACAATCAGATAAAGAGGTAAAAAGGCTCTCAAACATTTCATTCTAGTCTAAAATAAGCAGTGCCTCCAGGATAAAAATTGCCATTACATTAATTCATGTACCTACAGATATTATTAGTTTTAAATTCTGTGTTTTTTCAAACTTCTATTATTATCTTCACATGCATTATGAATCTGCCTGCATTTTTCTGACTTATGATCAAATACATTTAATCATTTTTCAGAAACAAAATCACCCATGTCAGTGAAAAATCAAACTAAGAGTTATCCACTCCATCAAAAAATAGTATCTTTGAGTAGTATTTTAATATACTTCTGGCTTGCTATAATGAATAAGATGATAGAATATAAAGAGTTCCTTAGGAAAATTACCACAGGGAGACAGCTACAGTTGTATCTGACCATTATACTACCAAAATGATCTTAGTACAGGACATCCTGTTTTCAATTATTAGGAAAGAATCACAGTAATTAATAAACATATATCCTCTGTTCCATTAATTTAAGGAGGGCTTTTTGATTATATACAGAATAGTCACATGCTAAAAATGATGTTAAGAGAATAAAAATGTCAGCAAAATAAACAATACCCCACAACTTACTTACAGATAAAGAATTTAACTTACTACATATAAAGCTGTTAAAACAGCATCAGTATGTAGGCAAGTAGTCATCAGCAGTATTTCCCTCTTTCTCTCAAAACCAACAGTAAGCACTTCACCTAAACATCCCCCCTTTCAAAAAAACTCCAAAAAACCAACAAAAACAGAACATCTATTCTATAAACACCTGTGCATAGTCATGTACACAATAAAAATTGCACACATGTGAATACTCACATATATATAAATCAGGATAAATTTGGAGAGATTATGTTAACTTGCATCAAAATCCTCTTTATTCCAAATGCATAAGTTTACATAAAAATTTCAACCAGAAATATTAGGAACAGACAATGCACAAAAATCTTTATGCTTCGAATAAACAGTATTGTAAATATCAAAGGAAAAAAATCAGAAAATATTGCTGAAAAGAACAAATATACTTCAACAAGCAAAAGGCTACCTTGAAACTTGTTAAAGTTCTCTTAATGAAGCAGCACATTTCTTGCTATTGTTAAATGAATCTCTCAACAACTACTCTAAATTCAGATTTACACATTATTGTTCTTAAACCTTCTCTTCATTAGAATGTGATCTGCAAGATTATTCGAAATTCTTAAAAGAACATGCAGGTGTAAAACAGACCGATGTCAGTTTTCTAATCACCCAGTACACAATCTGATAACTACAAAATACAAAGACAAAAATAACATGCAAAATATTTCAAGGTTTCTGAGAAAAAAAAAAAGGAAAGAAAATAAAGAAAAAAGCAGTGTTTAAGCATTTCATACACACCTAACGTTCTGTGTTGTGAACAAGGTGGAAAGAAGACACTTGCACTTAAATCTTGAAGCATCCCGTCCCGATGAACCCAGAGAAACTAATTTCTGCCATCAGAAAAGTACTCCACCAGAACACCAAATAATTATATGTGCTGCTCTAAAGGAAACAGCAAGCCCAGTTCTGGCTGTATGTAGTCTCTCGAGGTACAATAATATAAACCTGATCAATTGCAATTAAAATCTGAACAGAGGCTTAGAACTTGAAGTCTTGGTGCATTAGTTCTTGCCAAAAGCAGATGTGATTGTGAGCTGGAAGCAATTTCTCCTGGTAATTTGTGATGACACTGGGTAGAGCAGCCCCAGAGTCCCCAAAGACAAACTCATCAGAGACTCTAATGTATGCATGACACATGAGGTGGCTCTTTTAGAGCTCAATTAATTGGGCTGAACATTAAGACAGCAAGTTCAGGACTTTTTTTTTTTCCCCTCCAGAGTTGTTTTTCCTCTTTTTACAAGCAGTTTTTCCCCTTACCTTCTGCAAGCCATGTCTCCTGTAATTGGCTCAGATCTTGGAAGAGTTCTGCAAAAAGATAAAGACATGGATAAAAGACTCACACCTTTAATCTCTCCATAAGATTAAAATATGTTCAAAAATACATTTTCCTCTAAGAACAGTCTACATGAATTCTATTTTGACAGGCAAATGTACAGACAAAATAGGTGTTTTGGGGCATCAGTGAGTGATTTTTCTACACCTATTAATAAATAAACTCAGTACTTACTGCATTATTTTATCAGCTCTTGAATTAATAACCAGAACCTTAACACAGCTCCGTAGTATAAAAGGCTCATTCAGGAATACATAGAAAAGCTTAAAATTATAATCTTTCTTACAGTTGAATTATTTCTCCTTATACAATTTGGGCCTCCTCCTGTAATATCTGCCCCAGATAAAGCTTGATCGGACTTCAACACTTCTGCCTGAGCAATAACTGAGTATTTTAAATAGGAGGGTCATAACTATCATATAAAATTCTGAAGCCATTCTGAGATGCTGCAATAGCAAACAGAAATGGGAAATCTTTTGTACTTCCCCTTCTGTTTCACTTCATATGACAAGAGAATCACTACTATTTCCTCGATGCTGTACTCAGTGTACTTTAAAGTTAAAACCACCTTCTTCATGGACTCGGTTTTGCAGCAGCTTGTCTTTTTTTGCAATTCACTGAAATCAGTTGCTTACAATGGGTGTAAACCAGAGCAGCACTCAGCAGCTACTTTGCAAACCTCAGAAACTCAGTTAAGAAAATTCTGTTTACTAAGGAGGATATTTGAACTGACAAATGGTTTATTTTTAATTTACTGTATTTTGAGAGAGACTTCCTCTTTCACGAATGCTGACAGATAACTATTTACATACACTTAAATGACAGAGGCTATTCATTTATCCTGTGGAGTCATCCCCCACATTCACACTGGGAAATTATTTAACTGAAAATCAAAAAGTTGCTTTCTTTTCAATCTACCTTTCTAGACAAGTAAGGAGGGATTTTCAAAAGTATATCAGTGTGTCCTGACCCTGATAAGATTTATACAGGGGTAAGTTATAGGCTCCTACATACCTTCCTGCATGTCTTGCATACTTACAGGTGTGTAGGAGTAGCACATATACACAGACCTTGTAACCTAAAGTAGTGTTAACAGCTAATACTAGCCTACAGTTCTCAAGCTACAATCATGTGAGTGGCCACTGATGGGACTAAGGGACAAATCTGGCCCTCCAAAACTTTGTCCACTCTAGGCTTCCTTAACTGAAATTCCCTGGATTTTTAACCCTATTAGTGTTATACAACAACAGAAACAGGCCAGCAGACACCAGAAGCCTGACTACTAGCTCTGCAGCAAAGAGAGAGTGAAAATCAACAGTCTCCACACCTGTATTCTCTCGCTCCTGCTGCCACCAGTAAAAGGATATTAAAAGATGGGAAGAATGAAGAAAGTCCTAAATTTCAAGAGCCCTGACAGTGAAAAAGCCAGGTGCCATGACTTGTGTCAGATGCTGCAAAGGCTTGGCCTCAGTGCATGACATCGGTGTGCCACATGTGCACAAAATGCAACAGGATAAGTCAAGGAAAGAGTATCAACTTTATCAATTTATTGCCTCTCCCAGTTTGTTTTGTAGCAGTAAATGCAATTTTCTTGTCTTGTTTATTCATATTGATCTAGATAGATTTATCTGCAAAATAAATAAATTAACAGCTCTCAAAAAGCTTCTCTGCATCAGCATGAAAGGGAGAAGGGGGGGGGGAAGACGACAAGCCCTCACCTTCTGAATCATGAGCCAGGTCTCTGTTAATGAATTTTCTTTTCCTGACATTTGTCGGTCTCTCATTACAGTTTCTCCCACGCGGATTCTATAAACAGGAAAGATCAGTAAGATCAGTTACTTTAGAAATCTGAGGTTTGGGGTTTGGTTGGGGGTTTTTTAATTTTATTTTTATTTAATCAAGAAGAGTCAAAGTTGGCATAAAGTCTTTACATTTTCAAACAGGGAAATGATTATCTTGCAGTCTTCAATTTCTAGCAAATGATATTGCTGAGCACCTAACATCCTCCAAAAGATTCCTGTGTCTAAATGCAACACAATTGTATCTATGTAGACATATATTTGTAAAGATACATATATAATGTGCTCAAGCAGCAACACAATAACAACCATGTATTTTTAGCATCTAAAGTATATAAACCTACACAATAGCACATAAATCCCCTCTGCATAATCTGTGCAGGAGAACCCAGATATGAAATTATAATAGACTGCTTTGTTTCCCTGTGTTAGTTATAAAATTGTTTCCAAAGTCCTGAAAGAAAAAAAAAAAAAAGGAGAGAGAAAAAAAGGTTAATGTTTGCCTCAACTTCATTCTTCTGAATGTTGCAGGCAAACGCAGCCAGAAACTTTGAATGCAGCTGTGGCTGCTCTCGCCTTTCTCATCAGCTAATCATGTGCATGATTTTTTAATCATCCCAAAACTGTCTTTAAAAGAACACGATGCTTTATTGCAATAACTAAGAAGATAGGCTCATCCTGTAGGCAAAGCTCCCAGCTGAAGAGTCGCCCCTACAGCGGTAACAAAGCAGAGACTGTGTCTGCAAAACTCCCCCACAGAAATAAGTCGGAGTCAAGTTTATAAACACCAACTTTAAACTGATCACTCACATTGGTGACCATGTAAGGCACTTGCTGGTCATAAAATCCATCCATTCTGCAGCTCTTCAACGAGTCTTAGCTCTGTGTTTTATTTACTGGGCATTTGATCTGGAGATTTCCTCGGGATCTGGACTCCAATCAGCCTAGAGGGGAATACAAGATGGCTTTTAGATTTAAAAAAAAAAAAAAAGGAAAAGAAAAAAAAAGGAAAAGAAAAAAAAAAGGAAAAGAAAAAAAAAAAAGAGGCAGCAGCAGCAGCATGAATGAACTGCTTCCATTTGCATAGCTAATTAACCTCAAAGAGTCCCATTCATAAAAAAACAACCCTCCCTTCTCTGCCTTCACCTGGGTTACACGCTTCTGCCAGGGAAACGCGGAGCAAAGCGGTGCGAGGCGGCGGCGGGGCGGGAGGCAGGGGGTGCACTGA
>NW_008662910.1:0-1399 GCF_000695815.1 Acanthisitta chloris
TTAGCTGTGAGATCAAAAGAGATGACCCCATCCCTAGAAACATTCAAGGCCAGGGTGGATGGGAACCTGAGCAACCTGGTCTAGTGGAAGCTATTCCTGCCCATGACCAGAGGATTGGAACTAGATGGTGTTTAAGGTCTCTTCTAGCCCAAACCATTCTATGATT
Source organism: Acanthisitta chloris (assembly GCF_000695815.1). Classification (NCBI taxonomy): domain Eukaryota; kingdom Metazoa; phylum Chordata; class Aves; order Passeriformes; family Acanthisittidae; genus Acanthisitta; species Acanthisitta chloris. The sequence goes on from NW_008662910.1 coordinate 167, forward strand.
CTACAATCAGACTTTTTAGGAATTGTTAATTCACAATCTCAAAAGAACTAATCCAACAATAATCTAAAAGAAAAGAAGAAAGAAACAGAGGAAAAAACCAGATTCAAAGGAGTAAACTGAAGGTCTTTCTGTCTGACTTGCTACTGCTGTGTGCATGTCTCATTTGTCTTCCAGTCAAGGCCTCTCATAGAAGCCTCAAAGGATGGAAGCTGAAAATACATATTTGTGCTCCATTGCAGACCCTGAACTAACCATAATTCTCTCACTTCCCTGCTCCAGAAGCTGGGGCAGATCACACATATGACAGTGAAGTAGGTCACAGTATCCCAACCCAAAATTGAGACATTGTCACTGGAGAAGGCCAACATTAGGAAGGGTCTGTAAGCATAAACACATGCCACAAGTCTCTTCCCCTGAACAGTGAGTCTGAGACACAAAACTGCATCATCAATTGCCACACAAAGGTCTGTCAGGAGGAGACTCCTGTTGTTCAGATGCAGAGACTCAGCATAGTATTTCTGCTGCTTGGGGCCAAGGCTGAACTTCAGCTCTGGAATTAAACTGGTCATAAATCTCTTTCAGACATACCACTCCAGTGTGAATTGGACCTTCACAGCACATTCTTTTCTTCACTTGCATGCCTCTGATTTCCCCACACAGTGGTCCTTGCTGCCTTCAGTCTAATGTAAGGTTCAGTCTTGAGAATCCTTGAAAATCCACCAGTGCTCTAAACACTGACAAGAAATTTAAACCAATTCAGCTGGTAAATTGCACACAGACAATAGTTTCCTTTTGCTCTGCAGTGGTGAAAACCTATGTGGTGTCCTATTGAGTTCCAAATGAATTTAGAAACATAAATAAAGACTACAAAAAGCATAGAATCTGTTTGTTTTAACAAAGCATCTGTTAAGAAACAAAGAATTTGTTTCTTAAAAAAGAAAACATTCTGCAGATCCCAAGCAGGTCAGTTATTCTATCATCTCACATTTTAGCATGTCTGAGAAATGAACCTTGGTTTATAGAACAAATCAGTGATAAGAGACTGCATTTATGTTAGGATCTTTCGTACAAGGAAATTAATAGGGCATCTTGCTTTTTATCACCACTGAATCTATGTATGGGTAGAGAGGTAGTTTTAAGTAATTCTTTCCATGAGGCTGATTCAAAATGTCAAAAGGCAAGGTTAAGATAAAGGATTCATCTCAGAAATGAATCATAGAATCATAGAATCAA
>NW_008662911.1:0-29544 GCF_000695815.1 Acanthisitta chloris
TTCAGCTCAAACCAGCACACCCCACCATGCTCCAACCCCAGCACATCCTCTGCCATGGGCTGCACTGTTCCGTGGGTGGGAGCTGCAGTAAGGGGTTGGGGTTGTGCATGATCTGGGCTGCAGTTTCCATGGCCACTGCAGAACTGTGAGGTGTCAGCAGACCCAGGAAGTCAAAAGGTGCCTGCTGGAAGGCTGCAGGAGCCTCTGCAGCTCTGCCCACACACTTACCAGCAGACAAAACTTGAGGCACTTGAGTTTTCTCGTGCCCTGATGCACTCTGCACTGTGACAATGTTGAGGCACAATCACCTTTCAGAAGACACCAAGTGTCGTTTGAGGCAGATACAGAGGCAGGTGAGGCTGCTGGACCTGCAGCTGCAGATGCTCCATATGAGGCTGTTTGCATACCCACAGCTGCCCGTTAGAGCCTGAGCCCCAACCTCCACAGAGAAGGGCCATCACCCCAAGGAATCTGGAGAAAAAATGGACAGGTAACATATTTGCCTGCTTTCTACGGACAGTGGCACCCTTTAAGGCAGGGTAAAGGAAGGTTTGGCATTGCTATAAGGAGCAAAGGTAGAAATAGATAAACAGGATGGGAGACAAATAGCCATTTTGCAGAAACAAGTTGAAAGGGGAATGGGAAGGTAAAGGCTGTTCTCTTAATTCCAGAATGCAAAGACTAGGCAGGATGTTGAACTCATCCCATAATCAGAATCAGAATATTTTGGCTTTGGTCAATGTGAAGGATTTTCACCCCAAGGAAGTCACTGTAACGGTGAAAGATGGGAAGGTGAAGGTGTTAGCAGAACACAAGGAGGAGCACAGCACCTCAGTGACAAAGACCTGTAACTACAGAAAATTCATAAAGGAATTCAGCCTGCCACCAGGGGTGAGTGAGGACCAGGTGACCTACTCACTGGGACCAAATGGTGTCATGAAGATTGAAATGACACCCAAGTGCTGCCCTCATCTCCCAGACCACTGAGCCACAGCAGAGAGCTGAACCCACGCACAGTCATTCCTCTGCCACATCCCTTCTCCCATCTGCTTTACACTTGTCATGCTAACTGTGTCCTAGCAGCTTCTCTTATGTCTTCCAAAATAAAAGAGTGCTCTGAGCAGATGTGTGTAAACCTCAATTCGAAGAGGTTTGGTGAGCAAAGAGGAGCAGGAAAACACAAAGATGTTTTTGGGCATATCTGGCTGTTACCTTCTCCCAAAAAAACAAACAAACCAAGCTGTGCTCTTTGTCCTCTTGGCTTGGTTCTTACAGAGGCTGTCCAGCTGGGAAAAGCTGTGGATGAAGGACAAAGAGCTTTTCCTTAGAGGAGTTGGGATCAGGCAGGACTCTTGCCATCTGAGGAGGGGATGGCAGCATTTCCTGCTGTAGGAATCAATGGCTCCGAAATAACAAGAAAACTTTTCTCGTGTTGGAAGAGGGGGAGAACTGTCAATAAAATTGCTTGGAGGTGTTTTTACCCTTGCTGCCCTGGCCTCAGCACTTGGGCATGCACTCCTGCAGGAAGCAGCATTAGCTCTCAGTAACAGAACAATATACCTGATGCCTGCATTTACCAGCCACCTGGGCAAGAGTCTCTCCAGTGAGCACCACCTGGTTCAAGCTTCATGAGCCCCTGGGGCTGGGGGGAGGAAGGTTGCCACCGCTTCTTGTGGTGCACTCCCCTGTGGCAGATTTTCCTAGCAGGGAATGCAGTGCTTTAGGTTGTGCTAGCACAGAATCAAACCTCTGACGCTCATTAACCTGTCAGGGGAGAGCGTGGACAACCTGTGAGCTGGTGTTGTGCAGGTGTGCTGCTCACTTGAAACCCCTCAGAGTGGGGTGTCATTCCCCTGCCATTAGCCTGGCTGAGACATACAGTTTGCTGTTGCACAGGGGGGTCCTGGCCCCTGTGGGAACCTCATGGCACTGGGACAATGAGTCTCTGGCAGCCAAGGGGTCCCAGGTGCCAAGTGCTCCCACTCGCTGCTGCAGCAGGGAATATTACCCTGGAAACACTCACACCTAAAGAAAACAAAGCCAATCCTTTATGTACAGCCTGCGAAGGGATGGCCTCACTTTCACAGTTTACATTCATCTTATGAACGTGGTGAATCAGAGGTTACACAGCAGTGAGTACATGTCTGGCAGCAGTGCAGCTGGGAGAGGTCCTTAGCTCCGTCTCCCCCTGCTCCTCTCCTCTGGGTGAGAGATATGGTCTGGCAAGAAGCAAAATTACCTCTGTCCATTCATTTGTAAAGCTCAGAGCAGCCCTCTGTGCAGAGTTAATGCCATTTGGATCAGGCTGGTGAAGTCAGCAGCACCTCAGCCTCCTGTCGAGTGAACACAGTTCCTTAGGGCTCACTGCAAACATGTTCCCAAAATCACGTCCACTGTGAAGCAGCTCCTTCAGTCAAACATGTCAGCAAACAGTTGAGTAGGAACATCTTCCACTAGACCAGGTTGCTCAAAGCCCCATTCAACCCGGCCTCTGATCAAACTGTTACAGTGTCTCATTACTCTCATTGTATAAAAATTCTTCCTTATGTTCAATTTAAATCTACTCTTTTTTGGTTTAAAACCCCTTCTCCAGTCACTACAGGCCTTGACATAAAGTCTCTGCGCATCTTTCTTATATGCCTCCTTCATGTACTGAAAAGTCTGCCCATGCACAGGTAGCCTGATTCTGCTGGTGTTGATCAAGGATGTTTACACCTAAGCCACACCTCACCTAGGAGGCTGCAAGTGAGACAGGCAGCAGGGATGGGGACTGGGGATGCTGCAGACCCCTGGAGGAGACCATCTTCCTACAAAGCAACCACTGAAACCCCTTTGGGATACAGTTTTTACACTCTGGTTTCTACAGAAGCTATGTGTGCAGAAGAGAAACATATTTCAGCATTTGCCCTCTGCCCGTGACCTGCAGAATGTATTGAGTGATCACAGGGCTGGCTGTGACTGCTCTCCTTATTGCTCATCCTTTAACACATGCTCCTCACACTCTCTTCCTGAATTAGACTCCCTAGGGTCCTAACACCAAATTATTGTCCTGAACACTTTAATGACAGATATGACTTTATTCCCAGATTTTGAGGCTAGAAGGCACTATCAGATCATCTGGCCTAATCTCCTGTTATATTATCTTATTCCACAAATAAAGTCTCTGAAGTCTAACTTCCAGGAAGGTGTCTAGTCTTTCTCAAAGGACTTCAGGAGACAAACTCCTGCACCTCTCTTTGTATTTTTCTCCTATTGGTAATTTCCTTGTAATTCAATGCCATGCCTTGTTAGTAACACAAGATTATTCGGCATCATCATTTCTCTTTCGTTTCCCTCTGCCACATGACCAAAGCCCTCAGAAGCTGACTCTGTGGTGTCTCAGTAGAAGCTATGAACTTCTCCTACATTGTAAGCAAATTACTTTTCAGTCTTGAAATTCTGAAGTTTCTCATTGTAAGACCTGGTGTCTGGCTCTTTAATTTTTTTGGCTTGTTCCTGCCCTTTTTTCAAGTTTGCAGTGCCCTTGGCAATGGTGGCCACCAGCAGTGGCTGCAGTAGCTCCCTCTCCCCCATGGATACAGCGGGTGGAGGTAGAAACACAATGTTGGCTCTTTTATCATTTTCCAAAACAGAAAGGCCTCTGTATCTGTCAGATGCTGCATGGCACAAGGTTCCCCTGCCAGAGAGCCCTTCTGTCTCAGCCCCACAGCTGGTTGAAGAGTCTCTCCCCGTCAGGCTGCAGCCTGGGAAGGTGCTTGTGCTGTTCCTCCTCCTGCTGGATGCAGAGGAGTGTGGCTGGAGTAAAGGAGACGTGAAGAAATATTTGGGGGGAAGTACACTTCAGTTATTAAAGGAAGATTTGGGAAAATGGCTTGGTTTATGTTACTTCTTATAGAAATGAGCCACAAAGCCATTTTTTTCCTACTGATTATGACTTTTAATGTTTACATACAAAGAGGATTTGTAGTCTGAGGGGCACATCTTAGCGGGTATTCTGAAGAAAATTTTGAATTCATTTTATATCTTGTGAAATGTTAGTCTGGGCTGGTAGGAGCATCTTTAGGACTTTTTCCACAATAGAAGCAAATCCCTGAAATAGTCACTTAGTTTTGTGGATACCTACATGCTGCTAACGACTTGGGACATACCCCAAAATCTGTACCCTCCACATACTGCTTACCTGAGAGTTTGCAAAGAGAAAATCCCTTTGGAAAACTGCCACGCTCACATCAGCCTCTCCCACAGGACAGATTCGTTTGCCACTAGGTGGCAGATGTTTTATTTTATTTTTAATTTACCGATGTGCTGCTTTTCTTTCCCAGGCGAACCTGCTGAAGGTGGTGTCCCAGAGCAGTGTGGCTGGTGCACACTGCAGCTGGTAATTTTCTTTGCTATGCTAATAGCAAACGAAGATGAGGGCAAGAAACAGAGCTGTGGTTTGTGATCCTCGGTGTGCAGGAGCCCCAGGGAGAGATCACCGTCACGTTAGGTTATTTTACTGGATTATATTGACCCAAATTCTCCCCCACAGAATGCGGCTCCTGAATAAGACAACTTTCATTTGCTTCAGCAGCCCAAGTTTACTACAGCTATCACTCTAACAGGAGCTTCCAGGAATTCAGGTATTCCTCAGTATGTTGTTGCAAAAAATTATGTTCGGAGCCAATCTTGACCATTCTTGTGTTCCTCTCTGAATTCCCCAGCACCAGGCAGATGCCAGAGAGGGTTAATTAGCTCTATAGTTCTAAGTGCATTCTTGAACTCTAGCCTTATCAGGGCATTTATAAATAGCCAAGGAATTTGTAACGAGAGATCATCCGAGGATGCTAGCTCCAGACCTCTCCTCCAGCATCAATTTCTAGGGGGTTTCCTGCAGCCAGGCAGTCCTCTGCAGGCTTAGGCTGTGTAGAGCTGTTGTTTCTCCTAGCTACTGAAAACCTGTGGTACCTTTGTGGGAAGGCACAAAACACTCCCAGCTTTCTCCTCCTGACACCCTAAGGGGCTGCAGCTCTCGAGGGCACAGCACTGCTCGGGCAGGTGGCCACTGCTCTCCTGGTGGGCAGTGCTAGCTTGGCAGGGCTGTTCCTGCAAAGGGGCAAGTTGATGCCTATCGCAGGGGCCAGCTCTGTCCTCTTCACACCTCCCATCCTTGTCCTCAGAGCAGCACCATGGCAAGGCTGTTGGGACCATGCCAGCCATGTGGGGCCGGTGTAGCCGCCCTCACTGCACCTCCACACGAGGTGAGAAGCTTCATCCATCCATTGTGTTTGTGCTTAAAGTTAAATTTAACCATTGTCTCTGCTAAGCCATTTGGCACCTCAGTCTCTTAGATAAACTTTCCAAGCCTGTTTTCCATCATCTCCCCTGGAGAAAGCCCTAAGAGTTTAGAAGACAGAGCAGGACCCACAGCTTCAACTCTGCCTCTGTACCAAAGACTCCGTGGATTTGTTGTCATTCTGGATCCTGCACTTGTCACCTCATTAATAACCCTGCACTGAATTTAGGTTAGGAGTAAGCTGATCCTTCCAGCACACTCGGTGTGACTGTCGGGAAGCTGCCACCTCCCTGAGAATGGGGCGCTGGCCCTTGCTTCTCCTCTTTCACCCTGCAGGTCCCTTCCCTGGTCCCTGGAATAAAAATTTGGTTTTCCATCTCTGTCTGTCTTCTAGTTCCCCCTGCCATCCCATGTGCCTCCCTTCACTTCAATTGTTATAGGTCAGGCCTTGCTTTTGACAAGTGATGGGGGGGGGGGTGTGTTTCTTGAAACACCAGTGTAGGTGAAAAAAGCTCTGCTGTCCTAGAATTTATCCTCTTGATTGCTCTGTTATATGTAGGTGGTGTGAAATCATTCCCATACAATTGTCCTTCTCGATTTCAACATTAATTACAAATAATAGCAGGTCTTAGCTCTTTGGTCCCTTGTGCTGGTCCCTCCCTTGAGGCATTGCATGTAGTCTTCAAAGAAACACCAGTGTAGGTGAAAAAAGCTCTGCTGTCCTAGAATTTATCCTCTTGATTGCTCTGTTATATGTAGGTGGTGTGAAATCATTCCCATACAATTGTCCTTCTCGATTTCAACATTAATTACAAATAATAGCAGGTCTTAGCTCTTTGGTCCCTTGTGCTGGTCCCTCCCTTGAGGCATTGCATGTAGTCTTCAAAGGCCTGCAAGTGACAATAACGCTCTAATTCAAAAAAATGAAAACAAAAAATCATTATCCTCTGTGCCTCACTAGCACAGATTTTAACTTGCCAGAAAAATAAATGCAGCCTCTTTTTTGTTTGGCCTTTTTTGGCCATAGCTTTGTGCATCTACACCTGCCTGTGCAGAAAAGCCTGCAAAAGGGAGAGCTGCCAGGGCTCTGCCTTGTGGTTACACGAGCGGATGTGGCACTTTAAAACATAGCAAAAGAGAAAGGAAAATCCCCTCCCCACTGCAGTCTGGGGCCCAAAGCCCTGGAGGGACCCAGGTCTGAACTCAGATGAGCTGGGCCTGCAGCAGCTGGAGCACACGACCAGGTGGTGACAGCTCTCACCCTATCCCCTCTCATCCCCCAATGCCCTGGGTTTGTCTTCTGGGGGTGACCAGCAACCACACACCCCATGTCTGTGGGTGTAGGGTGCTGTGCCTGCAAGCACAGAACCAGGAACATCTCCCAGAGCATCTGGCGATGGCCCAATAAGCATTTCAAGGAGAATTTGAGCTGAAAGTCATGCCAATGGGAAGGCAGAGAGACTGAGAGAGCTTGTCAGTGTGCTCACAGCCCAGTAACAAGCAGCCTTACACCAGGCAAAGCACTGGACCCAGTGGGACCCAGTGCTTCAGACTGCCACTGGGACAGACTCCACCAGAGCCCAGCATTTGTGAGCAGGGAAAGAAGGTTTAGTGCTCCTGTGAGGGAGCAGAAGAGGGATGGGGAAGAGGAGGGGCTGGGATCAAGCAAGGTGCACTGAGGACACTCCAGTCCAAACACAGTCCATCAGAGCAACTGCAAGGTGCTGCAAAGCCCATTGCCTTCTGCTCGGGCCAGCTGTGACACCAGCTCTGAGCAGCAACTCCCATTGCTCTGTGTGTGCCTTGGCTTCTCCTTCTCCTCTGGTAACCTACTAGAAATGCTTAAATATGAGCAGAATCTGCAGGATGCAGAAGAAGTGACTGGGGTAACAGATGTGAAATCTGAGAACAAGTTAGGAGTAAAGAGCACATGCAGATAAATAAATAAAATCAAAGTGCATCCTTTGGTGGAGAGGCAGCAGAAGAGGACTGAAACCAGCACACTATGCAGCAGGCAGTAACAGCAGAAGGTAGCAGCTCTAGGTCTTGCAGCCTTGCTGAAGCTTTACTAACAGCAAAATGCAGTGAGGCTGCAGGACATTGAAAAGAGAGGACTAAATAAAAATTCCAGCACTTGTGGTTCACTCATGGCAGGTTCTGAGCACTTTCTATTCCCACTAAATTCCCTGGACAACAACTGCACACAGCAGAACTGCACCATTACTGATGGACACCTACAAAGTTGATCCCCTTGGAGAAATGCTGAGATACTTACATGCCCTGAGATGTTACACACCCAAGTATTTACATGCCCATGCCGAGCCAAGCACACCCTGCATACAGAGAGGGCAGTGCCAGCTGCAGGCGTTGCTGTCTGCAGAGATAGGCCAGGAGCTTTGGTCACGGCACACTCAGAACCACACCATGTACGACCCATCATAACTCATGATGGAAACTCCTTCATGAATGCTCTCAGGTGCATAGCTGCAGAAAACTCCACCCTCTTGGGCAAAGTGTGAAAAACCCACGTTCCCTGGCCAGGTCTCCACCCCTCCTTGGCTGCTCGGTGAGCCTGGAGAACCAGGCACTTCACTTGAAATCCAGGGCTGGCACCAGTGTAATGGAATCTTCACCCCAATATTTAAAAATAGCCCAAGGGACTGACCTACATAAAAACTCCAAGCCATCCAGCCTGGACCGGGTGCCTGGCTAGCATGATGACATTTTAAATGTGGTGCCACTGACTTCATGGCGATATGGTGAGTTTCATCTAGGAGACACGTGCCAAGTGTGCACTTCACGTTGGATTAAAGCACCAAAGCAACCTGGAGAAACCACTCACTGTTTACTCTTCAGAGCACCTACTAAAGGAGCAGGAGCAATGCCTGTACTGTAGTATTATTATTCAGTGTGCTTGGTTTTCCTGGAAAACAGAGGAAAAGCAAGCCCTGACATGGCAGAGGATTCCTGCACACACGAAGGGAGAAACCATAAATAGGTCAGTAAACACTGGCCCGACTGGGGCCCCTGGGGCTGGACATCCTGCTGGTTCCCTGCACAGGCTGCTGGGGTCCCCAGGCGCAGGAGTCTTGCAGCCTGAGCCCTGCCTTCACCAGAGCTCATGGAAATTTGCCTTTGTCCTCCTGGCTCCCAGGCAGGGACACTGCAGGGATGCAGGTTTTGCACTCTCAGTACTGCCAAGCTCCTTCAGTGCTGGCCCACCCAGGGACACTAGTGATGAGAAGAGCAAGTTCCCAGATACCCACTTTGTGTGGCTGCAGAATTGGACACTACACCAGAACCCCACTTGCCTCTCCTCCCAGGGTGCCAACAGCTTGCTGTGTGGGATAAACCACCTCAACCCCTCCACGTACACCCAGAGCCCTTGCATGGAGGAGCTAGCAAGGCTAAATGTGCCCCTCATGTTTGGGAGGAATTTTCCAAAGGTAAACCCTTAAAGAGGTGCTCCATCACCCTGACAGCAAATGGAGAAGACCAAGCCATAAGCCAGTGCAGTTCTCAATGCCAGCACATGGTTCTGGGAACCACAGCACACAGGGCACCCTGGTTTGGATGCAGCCAGACATTTTGTCACACCTGATTCATTTTGCCGGAACCCTTGAGCTGTGTGGGAAAAAACCACATATGCTCAACTTGCCAGGGCTGCACACCCACTGCTCAGACCTGGGCCTGTGCCCTCAGGTGCCATGTGCTACCAGGCAACAGAAAAGCTAATGCAGCAGAGTTTGGCTTCAGCCAGAGGCTCAGTCTGGCAAGATTTACATGTAAGGTAAAATCTGGCCTAAAAGAGATTTTAAAATGAACTTGCAGAGAACTGTGCAGCCAGGGAGAAGAGGGTGCCTTGCCTGTCTGTGTGCCAGTCAGCAGTAGACAGCTCTGCAGCAGCACTACCAAAACTTGCCCTCGAACAGCCTATGTGACAGGAACTTATCAGCTGCACCTTGTTTCCAGCCAGTTTATCGTGGCCCCTGCCCCATGCCAGGTAGCACTCTGGGCCCATCCCATGCCACATCCCTGGTCGCTGGAGCCAGGAATCACCCAGGATGAGGAACAGTGACACCTGGGCTATGCATAAACACAGGACAGCGCTGGGACCTTTCTTGGTTTTGTGGCCATTTCTTTGGGGATGTTTTAATGACAGAACAAGGAAAAGGTTGGCACAGACTTAAGGATGTTGGAGTCCTTATGTTGGGAGATGCTGCATCCTCCGACTGCCCGAGGACCACGCTCAGTACCTAATTGCTTTGGCAGAAGGCTTATGTGTCTGAGACTCAGCATGGCATGGTACAGAGAGTGCTCAAGTCTATATTTCATCTGAGTAAGAAAAACCATGGACAAAATATTAAAGGAGCAAAGAACATACATTCCAAACAACATCAGAAGGAATCAGAGTGAGGGACAAATTTATAGTAAGAACATTAAACTGCCTGTTAGGAGGACAGCTGACTTTGGAGCAATGCAAACAGGAAAAGAGTGAGTAGGGCCTGCCCCCGAAACTGGGAGAGGCAGCTGTGGTGGGATTTCCCCGTGGTGATGGTGTGTCATGGCAGTAGTGGATTCCCCTCAACAAATACTGCAGTAGAGCACAAGATTTAGCTCAGCTCAAGAATAACCAGCTGAGATGTAATGGTCTGGAATACAGTGTATTGAACTAGATAGCTTGATGGTGCCTGTTATTTTGAAAGGCTCATTAGCTTCTCCAGAGCATCCATCCATCCTGGTGAAGTCTCAATGCAGGGCATAGGAAAGAGCTCCCATCCCTCCCCTGCCAATGGCAGCAGGAGCTCAAATCGCAGCACACTTTGTGTTTTGTAAGGAAATTTTGTCTTTCAAATCAGAAAATAGATGAAATTACCAGTTAAGCACTTACATTCTTGCACAACAGGTATCTCCACAGAAAAAAAAAGCTTAATTGATTCTTAATTTGTAAATCACTTTAATACATCTTGTACTGTCCTGGGAAAACCTCTCTTTTCTCCAGGACTTGAATTTCAGTCCAAGCTCTTATCTTCCAGAGACATTGGGTCAGACCTGGGGCATCCACGTTTTGGAGAGATGTAAATCTGAGGTTTGGGATCTGTGCAGGAGTGTCTGCTGAGACAATGCCCCAGAGACCTGACTTCATCCATCCCATTGTGGTAGCTGGCTTGGGAGAGAAACACTGCAGCACCTTCCTTTCTCCTCTGCTTTGTTTCATCTCAGGGAGACCCAGGCTTTCCACATAAATTCAGGTGGTTTTCTAGACCTCAGCTTATTCTTTCTGACCTATTAACAGCTTTCTACCCATCGACCTCTTTGACTTCCAATTTAGAAATAAAGAGCAGTTTGCTTCCAATGCATCATGTGGGAAGACCCAAGAGATCTGACAGAAACAGCAGCTCATCACTTACATTCATTACACCAGACAGAGTATCACAAATAGCAAGCAGGGAGATGAGCTTACCTCTAATAAGCTAACATTTTTAGAATACTCCTTTGATTATGACAGAAGGAAGGGTAACTAAATGTGTTTGAAGAGCCAGAGGCTCTCTCCTTTGCCTAGCATTAGCATCAATCTCTCTGACATTATTTGTGCTAGTTTTCTCCTGGGTATAGAGGTTTAACTGGATTTCAAACATTATCAAGAAGACTCAAAAGGTAAAGGCCAGGTATTTTTATGTTTGCTGGCTGGAACAGTTTTTATTCCATCTCCTGGACTGTGATTATAGAGACACTTCTTGCTCCTTGAAAACATTGTTAAATTCACAACTGCTCACAAAGCCATATAAAAGCAATTTATTGCACATCACTGGACACCCCCGAGAGGCCTGAGGCAGCATTAGCATTTTTATAGGAAGTGCTGGTATATCCTTTCACACATACCCTACCTGTTCTTTTGTTCCTACATGATGTCTACGAAAGGCACATAAAAGCTTGTAAAGGTATGCCCAGCACCATGTAAAAGACCCAAGGCAGCTAGAAGAATCTCTGGCAGGATGCAGCACACACCAACCTTCACATCAGATGCAGCAAGACATTTTAACTCCATGAAGTGCTGAGGTCTGAAGGCACATGATTGCAAATACATTCATGCTGACCAGATAAGGCTGGTTACTCCTGACCAGAGAAGCCTGGACTTGCACAACCTCCAGCTGTGTTAGGGACACCAGGCTGTGGCAGGTGGCACATAGAGAATCCAAGAGGAGAAGTTACTCAGGCTGCCAGCAGGGTCTCCAGTAGATTTTAAGACACATTTCAGCTGAAATAAAGGTGACCATCATCAATGTCACTGACTGGGCAAAGAAATAATCTTAAAATATGCAAATAAAGAAAAATAAAGGACAAAAGCAAGCTGCATGGGCCTGTGCTTTCCACCAGCCACACCAGTAAATGCCACAGTAATTTGGATTTACACCACCACATTAGTTGGGCTTTAAAATCAACAAAGCAGTAGCAAGAGAGTCACATGAACTAATATGGATAGTGCAGACTGAAAGTCATTTGGCACCAGAGAGAAGCACGGGAATTGCTCAATATTTGGCTGTGGTTCTAAGGGGTTGTAAAAGTTATGCGAGCAAATGGATTTGTTACTTTATCAGCTGACATTCTTTCTGATCAAGCTTCTTTTTTTTCTCTTCTCCTCTTTTTTTGGTTGTTTATTTTAAAGCATTCACCCCTGGTACAGAAGGGCAGCAGGTGCTGGTTTTGGACTACTCTTGGCACAGAGAAGCTGCAACTCGGATCTTGGATGTAGGTATATTTACAGAGAAGAAGCATATAAAAACATCTGCAGCACGAGACAATTTTCTGCTTAGTCTATGGGCCTAAAAAAAAAATAAAATTGTCCTTTGCCTGAGCTACTGCTGCACCTGGCTCCAATTCCTGCACTGCAGAGAGCCAGACTGCAGCAGGCTGAAGGCAGCTACCCACGGGGCAGGGACACGCTCACTCAGCACACCAAGGACATCAGCGCGTCAGGGAGCACCAAGTTCACCAGGAGCTTCATCACAAACTCCAGTGTTTGCTTAGAAGCACCATGGTTTGGGATGCTCCACTCCCAGCTCAGCTCTCTCAGGATTTGAAGATGTCTGCGACAGGGCTGAAATTCCCAGAGAGGTTGTTTCAGTCCCACTCTGCTGAGCACTGACCACAGCCAGCTAAAGTAATTTTCTCTCCAAAGCTCTGCTGCAGATGCTGGCAGGTCTCTCTCTGCAGCAACACCTGCAGCATCACACAGAGAGGAGGTTGCAGATTTGGTCCTAAGCTACCTCCTGCCCCAGAAGGGCCAGCCTTGCAGTCCACATTCCTCAGGGAAGCCCACCAGGCAATAGCTGACAGTGGGCAAGCCTAGAGCAATTCTTCTCCATGGCAGGAAGGGCAGACCTGGGCAAGAAAAGCCCACTGCAGAGAATGGGCAAAGTGCTCTTGACTGCAGCCTTGGGGCAAGGCTCCCTCCTGTGTTTGTCATTTAGGAGCATCTACATCAGACTCAGAGTTGTCATTAGCCTGTCTGAGGAGTCAGGCTCACTCCCACACTCCAGAACTGGCCTTTCCAGGTATGCAGTGACCAGTATGAACAGGAGATAGCAAGAGTGTCTTCCTCACCGTTGCTCCAGCAGCTCCAGCATGGACAATGCAATCCATGGGCTGGGGTCCAGCCATGTGTGGAGGAATGTCCCAGACTCCCTCACTGGGCAGGATATGTCTGTCCCCCATGTTGCTCACCGCTGACCTAGCCCAGACAGCCCAAATCCCAAGTGCCCAACACTGGGACCAACATGTCCCCACACCAGTTCCTGATGAAGAATCATAGAATGGTTTTGGTTGGAAAGGACTTTAAAGACCGTCTAATTCGACCCCCTCTGCCATGGGCAGGGATGCTACCCACCAGATCAGGAATGGGTCAAAAGGACTTTCCGTCTAATTCGACCCCCTCTGCCATGGGCAGGGATGCTACCCACCAGATCAGGAATGGGTCATCCACAACTTTTCTGGGCTACCTGTGCCAGTGCCTCATCATCCCCAGGCTCAGCATCAGGAGCTGCTAACAGCAAGTGGGATGAACTGGGTTGTACAGTGGTAGAGGTGCAGCCCTTACTGCACTGTGGGGGTCTAGATGGCCCTGGAGGCACCCACCTTTCCCAGAGGCAGCACCACCCACCAGATCAGGAATGGGTCATCCACAACTTTTCTGGGCTACCTGTGCCAGTGCCTCATCATCCCCAGGCTCAGCATCAGGAGCTGCTAACAGCAAGTGGGATGAACTGGGTTGTACAGTGGTAGAGGTGCAGCCCTTACTGCACTGTGGGGGTCTAGATGGCCCTGGAGGCACCCACCTTTCCCAGAGGCAGCACCACACTCTGAACACCTCTCCTGCTGGCTTAAAGTTATTCCAGCAGTGCAATCTCAGGGAAAACAGTGACATTGGGGTGTGTGAAGCTCTGCCTTTTCATCTTTTAGTAGCACAGACTTCACTAGAGAATTAACTCTGTAAACACAGGCTTCTGTATAATTATCAGTGCTCTTCATGCCTGTGGGGGTTAATCATAGCTTAAAAACTTCCTCTGTAGCAAACTTTCCTAAAAGCTCTTGTGTTTATGATCCTGCATATGCCCTTGGAAACTCCAGGAGAATGATAAGAATCAGGTCAGAGGCTTTATGTCATCTTTGACTAATGAAAAAACCACTTCATGAAACAGAATGACCTTCTTTCCAAAATACCGTGTCCATGTCCCAGACACCAAGGTCTAGGGATGGGTAAGGTCATGGTTTATGGCTTCATTTTCAAATCAGTATATTCATATTCAGAGAAGTGGTTGGGTTTTGTTTGTTTTCTTGATTGTTTGTTTGGGGGTTTTTAGGGAAAAAAAATAAATTCTTAGAGCAGCTGCAGGAACTGAAACATAAACTTCACAGATTTCCCAGTAAAACAGTATTTTTTGATTTGCCACTGAGTAACCTCAAGTGTATCCATCAGCAGAGGAACTGCTCAGAATTTAATCAGATCAGTCCAATCTGCTGAGAATTGCAATTTGCCTTTCTAATGCCAAAATATAAATTAGTAGAACCAGGTTTTCTCTTGTTTTGTTCTGAATTGCAAAATGGGCTGTCACATGGCTGTGACTGCCTCTCCTCCAGTCCTCAGAGCAGCAGGAGGAGGTCTGAGTGCTGCTGGGAGGCCCTTTCTCCACAAGACGTGACAAACGCTGTTCTGTCTCACCACAGCAGCTCGTGGGGACTAACACGCAGGCAGAGGCAATTCCAGAGAGGATGGGGAAACAAGCCTTGGCAGTATAGCATGTCAACTACTTTGTGTGGATGCTGTGTCTTACAAAAGCCCCTCTCAGCCCCTTTTTGCTTAGTTTTAGAATTACCTGGGGGAGGAGAAATAAATTGGCATTACCTGAGTGGGGAAAAAGGGGGTAAAGAGAAGGATATAGAAAACATTGCCAAGATGCAACTTCCAGCTGCTGGTTCTGCAGGGCCTGCCTCAAAGTTGGAAGGCAGGAGGTTGCAGGTGATGTTACAGGAGCCACAGGCAGCATCTTTCCCAGCTTAATGACAGCAGCAGAGAAGCTGCTTCTCCTGCCTTTGCTGTTCTCTGCTTCCTTCTTGACAGGCGTATTCAGCTCTTCTTCCCCATCGTTCCCAATGCCAAGGACATAGAGATGTTCCTGTCAAAGGGTCTTAGTTCCCTCCTGGAAGAGTTCGTGCCCTTGATTTCATAACTCTGAGAGGGGACAAAGGAAGAGCAGCTACAAGAAACAAGATCTCTGACCAATGATTCTTCCCTACCCTCCATTGCAGAGCATGTGATGGGCAGGAGCAGGGATGGGATGGCACTAAACCACAGTCCAGCACCACAGCACCAGCCTGAGCCTCTGCTGAACAGGGACATGGCAGCTGGATCCTGGTGCTGCCAAGCTGGAGATGGTGCAGCCCTTGCCCTAGCCTGACCCTTGCGTGCTCTCCCTCCCAGAGGTCTGAGTCAATGAGAGGAATGTGTGGGGAATGCCAACATGCTGAAGTAGAGGAGGGGAAGAAAACAGCAAAAGGAAAATATTATTTGGGCTTATTTTTTTTAGGAAGCTCATTTGAAATGCTCTAATTAGAAAGCAGAGTTATAGCTGAATTTGTCATTTCTGCAGTTTTTGTGCTTTGCATAGTCCTAGGGAACCATATTTTTAATCCAATCCCCCCATCACTCCAAACCAGCAGCACTCCTGGAGACACCCCATTCTACCTGTACCCTGCACTCCTTGGGGACCCAGTGTAGACAGGAAAGCAGAGTTATAGCTGAATTTGTCATTTCTGCAGTTTTTGTGCTTTGCATAGTCCTAGGGAACCATATTTTTAATCCCCATGAGCCATCACTCCAAACCAGCAGCACTCCTGGAGACACCCCATTCTACCTGTACCCTGCACTCCTTGGGGACCCAGTGTAATCCCTGTCCCCACCCACCTTCCTGCCTCTGCTTTTGGGGCAGCAAACCTCCTGCACCACAAGTAGACCCCTGGCACTCCCAGCAACTCCCTGTGGACAGCCAGAACAGCTGCCAAGCTAGGCCTGGGGGCTTCTATCCCCAGCCACCACCACCCAGTGCCCACTACCCGCGGCACAGGTGTTGCCCAACAGAACACAGTGTAGAAGTGGTCCTTCTGGAACACCCTTTCCCTGACTGCTGCCTCCTTGCCAGAGGCCTCTGCTGTTGCTCAACCCTTGGCAGTCCCTGTAGAATGCCTCTCAGCAGCCCTCATGGCCCTAAGTGACCCAAAGCATGGGGCTGTGCTGGGGACAAAGTCCACAAAGAAGCAAGGGGACCTAAGATCTGCCACCCCACATTTCTGCTGCTGGCAAGGAGCCACAGCTGCAGCCATGGGCTCATCAGCATCTCCCAGGGCAAAGTTCAGGCTCCAATCCCCATGTTCCCAGCAGTGATTAACACAAACATGGTCTCTTAATCCTGCATTAAAGGTTGTAAATTCCCTTAAGATACACCTGCAAAGGCAGGTTTGCAAAGCCATAGAAGACATGTGATGTGTCCTACACCATCATGTAGGAAAGCTGTTCCTTTCAAGAACCTCCCAGCAAGCAGCTCTGTAAGGCTATATTTGTCTCTCTGAAATCCTGAAATACAAGGTAACTCAGTCGGTCCTGGATTTGGTGTGCTGGGAGTACAAGAAAGTAAAGCTTAAGGGAACTCCACCATGGATTTATTTTTCTTCCTGTGGCCTTAGTATCAGGAGGGTTTTCCAAGATGTCCTTAGAAATTTGATGCAATGAAAACGTCATGGCATCATTGAATTTCTGACCCTGACCAGCCAGAGGCAACATAAAGCCAGAGAACCAGACTACACCTGGGCGAGACCAGCTGGCTCCATGGTGGCACATCTTGGGCTGCCTTTAAAATCCCTTCTCAGGTGAGTGTTCAGTTTAATACACCAATGTCACAAGGAGCATGTGCCAGGATCTGGAAAACACTGGCATATGCTTTGGGGGCAGGGGTACCTGCTGCCTGGTGGGACCCAGAAGGGAGCCACAGCAAGGGAGACTTTCTGGAGGAGGTTTTTGCACCAGCTACTCCCTTATCAAAAGCCACAAACTCTTCTTCTTGCAGAGTGGTTCAGGTGGCTAATTTTGTTGTATCAAATACACCCCCAGGGCTACCCCCATCCTGCCCAGGCCATCCGCAATTAAACAGAAAGTAGTCAACACTGCAGGGGCTGCATTTGTCTCTGCCAGGGCAAGGTCTGTGCTGGGTATCGTATGGGGGTTGTTGCCATAGAAAATATCAGTGTTTGTCAAAGCTTTAAAATCCAACCCAGCATATCAAAGCATCCTACTTCCTCCTGTGCACCCACAACACCGTGGACAAATTGCAACAGTGGCAAAGTGACTGCGGAGAGGATGAGGAATGAAATTTGCTTGATACATATTGCAGAGAGAAAAAAATAGGCTGCATGAGGAAAACAGAGAGTATCAGCACATAAAAAAAAAGTACCAGGAAAAAGCAGGCCAAAAGGCAAAGGAGTTAATTAACAGCAACACTTTATTTGACTTTGGTGATACTGAGGCAATCAGTGCCCAGAGTTACAAAGCATTCCTGTTACATGGGCATTAATTACACTCATTAGCAGTGCCTTGACTGTGGTTCCCAGCGCAGGTGGGTGTAGGGGTGACCCCCTACCTCTGCTCCTCCTCCCTAAGCCCTACTTCAGAGTACCAGTACCAGTGCAGAGACTCAGAAATGGGGAAAAGCAAAGCACAGCTCCCTCTCCACAGTCAATCAACACCCACCTGAGGAAAAATGAGGGGAAGGGAAAATCACTCTTTTCCCTTGAGCCCAAGTGATGCTTGGCCCTCCTGACTCCCCTCCAATACAATGAGTAATCAGCTCTCCTGAGCACATCCAGCATAGTTGCCAGTAAGACAATAACCAAAGCTTTCACAGAGTAACTATATGCCAAAGGTTCAGAGCTCCAGACATGCAGGTGAGAGTCCAGGAGAGACAGCCGAAATCATTGCCAGCCAAATACCAACTGAGGGTGTCTCCAGATCACAGCCACAACTGTCACAGGCTGTCCTGCCTGGCACTGAAGTGAAGCACCAGGTATTGTAACTTCTGAAACCTGCTCTGAAGCTGCCAGACCCAGCAAGCCCTGCTGAGCCTCTGTGGAGTGAGGCAGTGCCTTCCCGAGAGCTCCAAGCCAGCACAGACTGTGCTACACGAGCTAAAGAAATGGTTTATTTACAGCCTATTTCAGCCAACTGATGGCATTAGCAATGCACAGAAGGGAAGCGGACCATTCCTTGCAGCGAGGATAATTTCCATCTAAGTGATTCAGGACAACAACACCTTTCAGGACAATTAAAAGTTTGCTTTAATGTTGGAATGGCTTTCAACATAGGCTGAAGTGCTTTCAGGAGGCAGGGTCTATTTCTTGGATACAATGTGATGAACCCAAGACAGCACCACCTAATGTTGCTGAGGAATTCTCCTTCCCGGCAGCATGTTGCAGAACTAAATCCATCAAAACTTTGTTGAGAAGTTTCCATTGATGGTGATTGGTAAAAGCCACTGAAATACACTCACAGGAACATGTTTAATTTTATTTTCTTGTTGCCTACTAACACTTTAAGCACATCCAAATTGGGTGCCTCTTTTTTTTTTCCCTGAAAGGTTGTGGGTAACAAAGGCAACCAACTTTCTTAGCCTTAGCAAACAAAACCAACTTTCCTCCAGTGAAGCATCACTTTTTGATTTCTCCCTCAAAACATGCTGATTTGGGTGATTTGCTTAAAGATGAACTAGGCGAGGAGCTGTCATCCAGCTCACACTATTCACTCTCCGAACTGTTGCTGCCCATTCAAAGCCTGAAGCAGTGTGCAAATAGTACTGACAATTTTTTCACCTTGTGTGCACTCAGTCATGAGAAATTCTCACTTAAACACTAAAGATCTGCCCTTGTTCTCCCCCAGATCCAGTGCTTTATGAAACTAGAGCCTAAATAAACCCCTAAAGATGTTAATCTCATTAGGTGTGCAGGTGTCCCACGAACTGGGATGTGCACTGAACATCAGCACCAAGCTGTGTCTTGGATCAGAACTGTGAGCACTGAATCAAGCCACCAGCACATAATCCGTGTCTAAAGCGATAAAGAAAGCTCATCACCTTCTAGCCTCTCTGTCCTGTTTAAGCACCTCTTTGACCGTGCCATGACATGATTTTGTGACAGGCACTTGGATTTTGACCCAGCACTGGAAGTAGGGACAATGTGAGCATAGGGCAGGGACATGAGGGCAAAACTGTGTCAGCCACCTGACTGCCCTGGGCTGCAGACCCCTCTGACCCCATCTGGCAGATACCAATCATGTTTTGCAGGTGGACTTTAAAGCCCTAAGATGCTCTTTGCTTTCTTGGCCATGGGTCCTTCCCTGTCCCTGCTCAACTGCACCCCAGAGCAGTTACAACTATCCCTAATTTGACTGTCAAAACCTGGGGAGATGTGTGCATATCTGCTGTGTGAGGAGACCATGCCACATTGCTTGCACGTGCCCTCGTTGGTAATGGCTCAGGCAGCGTTTGGCAGGGGTGAAGTTTTCGTTGCTCTCTGTTGCTCAAGCCCTGTGTCAGACAGTGGTATCCCCCATCTGTGGGACCACTTAGACCAGTTTGCTGATTTGCTGGCCCTTGCCAGCCATGCCAATGCTGCACAATTATTGCCAAATATCTCTTTGGTTTGTTTTTTCTTTCCATGGTACCTCTGCATCCCATCTTGTGGGTAAGCTGCTGTGAGCTGGATGAGTCAAGAGCTGTAGCAGATGAACAACAGAGAGGTTTCCTGCTCAGGGCCCAGTACCTCCCATCAGAGGATCTGGCAGAGAGTAAGGTGGAGGATGCCCCTCCAGCTTCCTCCAGTACTGCTGGCCCAGCAGAGCCCCACCCTGTGCTGCCACCACCAGCAGTGACTCACACAGTAGTCCCTGACCTTACTGGTCATGAGCTGCCTTGGCACACGCAGCCAACACTTGTGCCATAGCGACAGAAATCTCAGGCTGTCTGACCTGCCCTGCTGGCACAGGATGCCCCTGCAAAGGCAAGAAATGAGAAGTAGCTGTCTGCATGGCCATGCCCCTCAGAGGAGACTGAGAATCTCTCCCACGACAGGAACAGGGGCTGGCAGACTCTGCTCTGCACTCTGTGCCATGCAGTGCCAATGAATCCTTTCTGAAAAAACATCTGCGTCCCACCAGTGCTTCCCCTTTCCCTCCCGGGAGGTTCACCCTCTGGCACTTGGGAATATGCTATCCCACATGAGAAGCTGGAGTCACCTTCCAGATCTAACTGCATCTAGAATATATTTCCTTTCTTTCTTTTGCATTTTATAAATAGTCCAGCCTTCCTGCAGCTTTTTTCCTGGCCTGGTGACTCATCATCCACTCGTCATACTTGTTGCTTCACTTAAATAGGGCATTGAAAAGTCTCTTGCATAAATGGGGGGGAAAATGTAATAAAAAGGTCCCCCAGCTGCAGATTAATAACTGACCACTTCAGATGGAAGGACCTGAAATAATCCCTGCAGTCCCATGGCTGAGGGAGCATTGCTAAAATGAATCAGTGCAAGACAGAGGTGACCTATCTAGGCCAGGCAGTCTGTAAGTGCTCGTCCTTTCCGCCCGCCCTGCTTCCCTCTGGGTACTTCTAGATGGTAACAATTTCTTTCGCCTTCTTAGTTCAATGACAATGGTATTTTTGACTCATGTACTGCATTGAGGTTTTCACAGGATGCCACAGTTTCCCCTTTGTTTCAGAAAACGGCAAGACTCTTTTGCTAGCACCGTTTACCAGAAAAAACAGATGGAGGTGATCACATCTCTCCTGATCACATCCCAAACCTGCACAGCAATCAGACACCAGCAGAGCACAATACACATGTGCAGGTTGTACAGCCCCGGGGCAGGAGACCATCCCTGCTCCCTCCTGGGCAGCTCTGTGCTGCAGCTGCCAACGGGGGATTCCCTTCCGTCATCCCGGCCTCGCTTTTGCCTGTGCACTCCCTACGGCCTTAGTCAGGATTACCTGAGAAATACTGACTACAGCTGATCAAGAATTCTGTCTTCATTAAGCTGATTGCATAGCTAGTGTGAAGATGGCTGCTCTGTCCTCTTGCTGCACTGCAGCTTCTAAATGCCTTTTGATTTAGCAGCTGCTCCTCCGGTGAGCGGTGACTGGCAGCGTCACATCACAGCTGGCAGGTGGGCAGGGGACTCGCTTTATTGTCTGCTGGATGGGAGGTTCATTAAGGGTTTTACCACCCTGCATTTTAGGGCATTAATATGCTCCCTGTACTCCGTATTTTCTCTAATTCCACTCAGGTTGCGTGTGATACTTTCTTTCCCTTTTCATTTCAGGGAGGTGAGGGTTTCCAGCTGCCTGCCAGGCAATTAGACACTAAAAGCTCTGCTTCCCAAGCAGAAGTGTTTAAACTGCCTGAGGTTGCTGTTCACAGTAAGTACCCCACGCCAGTCTCCTGGCTATTGCTGAGAAGATCTCAGACTTCACCATTAAACAATTACATCTGCATGGAATTCAGCACAGATGGCATTAATGAGAGGTTTGTGAAGGTTTTAAAAAATGAGGTAGACTTGACAAATGTCAGTTCCTCCTGCATGTGTTGGAAGCAGTCAGGAGATGAGCTGGGCAGAGAGGAGACTTTATATGCCTCAAGTATTCAAAGCCTTTTAAGTTTTGCTGAGGCCCTGGGGAATATTTAGCTGAGGCAGTGTGTGCTTGTGCCTCTCTGCAGCTGTTAGTGCATGGGCAGACCCCGCAGGGGCTGCACCTGTTTTTGGGGAAGTTGTTGCCATGCAAGTACCTCTACATCTACTGAAAACTTCTGAGTAGTTGAAGTCATGGTAACAGCAGATTTTTTTTTCCCCCAGACAACTACTTTGGCTTTCAGAGTAGAATACACAATCAAGTATAAAGTTTCATCAAAATTGTGGTATCTTAAAAAAGCTTCTGAACTATTTAATGCAGTTTATATGATGATTACATGATTTATATCACAGCAGAGCAAGTGAGTAAGCAAGTCTAGCTCCTGTCTTCTCATGAGTACAAAAGATGGCTGAAGATGTGTTTCACTCTTGTTTTCTTACTGCTACAATATCACATTTTCTTTTGGTGACAACAGAAAGCATTCCAGTTCCCCAGATCCCCAGACATGGAAGCTCTGTGTGACATGCTCGATCACATTGTAAGACATATTCCAAAAACATTTGTTCTAGCTGAATATTAACTTCTGACCACATGCTTCAGGAGAAGCAAACTTTTTTGCAGAAAACCTGCTATATGGAACTGGGAGCTTGAGCCCATAATGCCCATATTCACTCATTCATCATTTCTCTTGACCTGATTTTGTGCTCTAACTTTTCTGACAGATTGTGAGCGTTTCCTTGGTGATCCAAGTTTATTGCCAAAGCAGACAAATGAATCATCTATATACAGTAAAAGTGGGGAGCTGCCAGGGGAATACCTGATGCCATTGCATGTGGTGAGCAAGTCTCAGGCCAGCTGGTGATGAAGTCCTTCCTGTCAGCTCTTCAGGCAGGGGCCACGTCTGCACTCTGGCACTCACCCTGGCACAGGGGCTGGACAGACCCTCTGCCAGGATCACAGGACAGGCTGGTTAAGGGTGTCATGAAATAGCACTGCTGGATGGTAAAGCTCTGGAGGAAAAACCTCAGAAAGCCAGGCTCTTCAGGCAGGATGGGTAGACAGGCTGCCCTGGTTCTTGCCTCAGCTGCATCTGTGACTCCAGACAAGCTGCTCCAGCTCAGGACCTGTCTTCTTTTAAAATACATATTAGTTCACTCACAGAGCATCTAAACCTCCCACAAATAGTCCTGCTGTAATGGAAATCATTCTTTTCCAAACCACAAGGAAAAATGCATGCTTTTTCCAGCCTTCTCTTCATCCTCTCTAAAGACTAAAATCTCTGACCACTGGCAGAGTGCTCAGGGCATTCTTCTCTCCCTCCTCTCTAAAGACTAAAATTTCTGACCACTGGCAGAGTGCTCAGGGCATGTGCAGGGTGTCCCAGCACCACAGTTCCCTACTGTTGATCCATCTGGGTTTAGGCAGGGAGTGGGATAACCAGACCCTGAGCCCTCTAACCCATCCTTCTCGGTTCTGCTCAGTCCTGCTGCTCTTCCTGTGGCAGGAAGGAGCTGCCCCTCCTCTCTAAAGACTAAAATTTCTGACCACTGGCAGAGTGCTCAGGGCATGTGCAGGGTGTCCCAGCACCACAGTTCCCTACTGTTGATCCATCTGGGTTTAGGCAGGGAGTGGGATAACCAGACCCTGAGCCCTCTAACCCATCCTTCTCGGTTCTGCTCAGTCCTGCTGCTCTTCCTGTGGCAGGAAGGAGCTGCCTGCACTACACCTTCTGCCTCCCAACAGTTCCTCTCTCCCCCCAGTGCCCATCGCTCACGTAGCCATACCAAGCACGGTGGTGTATCACTTTGCTTTGGACACAGGGGCTTGCTCCCTCCTTTCCCAGGACATTTAGCTGTGAGACCCTATCTGTTCTTCCCTGCTGCTGCCAGACATGGAATGTCTCTCACTCCAACTTGTGTAATCAGTGTCACCACCGCAGCATCAACTTTTATGTGTGCCCATCACTTCAGAGCACAGAGCTAAGCAGTTAGCTGAAGGGTTTATAGGTACTTCCAAAATCTTCTTCCAAGAATATATGATATCTCTTGGATCCCTTCAGACTGACTGCCTGGAGCCAGGTGTCTGCACGACAAGTGAGAGCTGTAGCCACCCTGGCAAGCCCCACCACAGCCAGCACCAGCCAGTGTTGGAATCCAAGTACTGATTGTGTGTTGCTGAGAGCATTTTGGTTTGCATTTCTGCTTGGCTTCATCATCGAACTCACACAGGAGGATACGAGGTGGTTGTTGGTTTGCACACAGGAATAAGGAAGTTCTACTTATTTACAGCAATCTGTAGAAAAATCATAAAAATTAAGCTTCCTACTATGCAAACAAATTTGATTGCACAATAAAATCAGCATTGAAAGGGTGTGTAATAATGCCCTTTCAGCTCCGTTTTTCAGGTTAGCCTTGGATGAAATCCCCAAATAGCTGATTTAATTTCCAGCTGGCTTCCACGGTTAAGCTTTAAAAATGGCATGAGGCAAATTCACAAGTACAGCTCTGCCTTTGGCTGGAACCAGTCAGAAGTGCACTTCTTGCTGTTAAATTCTGTATTTAGAGTGAGGAGCTGTATTTTATTTAGCTCACAGCCATGCCAGAAACAGGCTTTCCTCAGCAGCCTCCCAGCAGTGCAGCCAGCAGGTGCTCCCAGGGCACACCCTGCACACACCTACGGAGCAGAATGCCACACAAAAAGCACCAGCAGCTGCTTTTTCTTTGGAAAACACAGGCCACAGCGTTAAAAAACACTTTCTTCCTCTTTTATTGCAATGCAGCATGAGTGCTTGCCTGTCAAGTTGGATTTAAGTTCTGCTCCATGCTGAGCTGGAGGGGCTTGAAGCCCACCACAGGCACTGCTGAGGAGAGGAGAGCAACAGGTCCAGCTCAGCGTGGACCAGCGTGGGGTGGCACTTTCCTTTCGCCCTCGTTCTGTAGGGCTGCAGCACAAAATGGGATTCAAGGTCCAGCATGCCAGGCAGAGCTGGTGAGGGCACCTGTTTTCCTAGCCCAATGGCTACTTGCATACATGGAAGGGTTTCAGACCCAGAGCTGTTAAGAGTATTGTATCTCATGCCCATGAAATGTAAAATACCATGAGGAAAGCTGGTGGAGCAGGACATACGCCCGGGGAAGAAGCCTCTCTTTTGCATTGGACTATGATGGCACATTCCCCTGGAACGAGAAGAAAGGGCAATGACTCAGGTGTTCCCTACGTCAAACAGGATAAGGTAAGGAGTGCCCCTGCCCCAAATGCCCGGCAGGGAAGGGCAGTGAGTCAACAGCCATAGGATTGTGAAATCTGGGGATCTCTGCAGGCGGAACAACCCACATGAGCAGCTCTAACAGCCATCCCAGGGGCAGCAGGCAGAGAAGCTGTGCTGCCTGCCCACTGCCCTGGGACGGGAGAACCTCACCTCCCTACCCTCCTCCCAGAGGACTCCCACAGCAAATCCCTGCCCTGGAGCCCATATCCAGCCTAGCACTGCATGTTGGCTGGCCCTAGGCAAGGGTGTGGGGAACCTGGATCCCACACTGTGGGGGTGGCAGCCACCATCTCTGCCCAACAGCCTCTGGCCATCAGGAACAGGGGCTGGGTTCCTTCCTGGGGAAGACAGTGCAATCACCAACAAAAAGGAAATACTTTTCATCAGCGTTGGCCCACATAAGCATATTTAGTTTTGGGTGATGGAAAAAGAAGGTGGATGAAGAGCAGGGATCAAAAAAACCAAAACCACAACAAAACAGATGCAGAGTAGTAAGTGTACGCTTGAAATTTCACTCCTGTGGGCTTTATAGCACTTAAATATCAAAAGTTAAGAGACAGTGTTCATTGGTCAGGACAATTTTATTTTGAGGTTATTTTCATGGCAAAGGGCTAAGTTCTGCTACGAATTTTTTAAAAAAAGAGAAGTTTATATTAAAGAAAATTTGGTTTATTGTAAACAAAGTATAAAGTACAACATAAGAAATGTGCAAATCTTTAAAGTAGTCACAAAAAGCATATCTAATACACTATTTTCAAACCGTTCACTTTCTGGTATGTGTCCTCAACATAATATGATAAAATAGAAATAGTGAAAATTGATGCATTGTCACAAAAGCTACAGTTTAAATTCTATGCCGGTGTCTCTGCTGCCTCGTTTTGCTTTTCGAATCACAGCTTTCTAATTTAATACAATATTTCATTTTTAGTATAAACCACCTTTCAAAGAACAAGGCAATCGAGAAGCCTAAGATTCTTGGTTTTCTTTCCTAAGCAACCCGAGTAGTTTACACTTCCAATGTTTCTCTTCTAAGTGCACTGTATCTGCTCATGACAAGCGCAATGAGAAGGTGTAAAGGAAACCATAAGCAACACAAAAGCGGAAGCATCGTGCGATGCCCAGGTATAACCAGCTGTAACAATCACAAAGCTTGCCAAGGCAGCTGGGAAAATGTTACAAAGCGAATGAGGACTCGGAAATACTCCTGTCCCTCAGCTGCCCACGTGGTGCCCCTGCACGCCCAGCCCAAGCCCCTCTGGACAGCAGTGTACAGCTGGGTGCATTGAACACCCCATGCAGGAGGAGAGGCCTCAAATCTCCAGGAGTCTGGCACCAAATCATTGCTTATGACGGGGCCAGAGAATGGTTAGGAGGAAAATATTCCTACCAAAAAAGAAGTAGGAAAACCAATTTAGATTATCTTACGCAGGTGGGTTCTGGGCTTTCAGCCTGTGCCCATGCATTGCCGCTGCCCGGCTCTGTGCCCGCTGAAGGCTGACAACTGATAACTAAAATCGGAGTTGGTCTCAGACGCCAGCAGCAAACCTTCAGTAACACCCACACGGGACTGACCTAGAGTATCTACAAGTGACTTGCAAAATTCGAAACTGGCACAATGTGGCTACTCTGCTCTAGAACCTTCCCTTTCTCTCTCCTTACCAGTGCAAAAGACACCTCCTATTCCAGTCAGCCACCGGTTCTCCCAGCAACACTGTGACCAAGCACAGGCTGCCTCTGCCTCTCTGCACTGCAGCCAGCAGCTGGCACGGGAGAACCACAGACCGGGAGCAAAAGCCTTTCTTCAGCTGGCCTATCCCAGCAACACGCTAATTCCACTGTCCCCAGAGCAAGTCCTGTCACTGGGCGGCCGCAGCTGCCGGCGGCAGGGCAACGTCATTCAGCCTGCTCACTTCCATTTGCCAGTTGGGCAACTTCTTGGCGGACAAGTGGCGCCGCGCGTGCTTCGTCAGGTGGTCACTGCGCATGAACCGCCGCTCACACATCGGGCAGGCAAACTTCTTCTCTCCCGTGTGCGTTCTGCGGTGGCGAGACAGTTCGTCAGACCGTGCAAACCTCCTCTCGCAGCCCTTCCAACTGCAGCTGAATGGCTTCTCTCCTAAAGAAAAAATTACAAAGAAAAAAACAAACGGTGAGTACTAACTGAGCAACAGACGCTGCTGCCTTGACTAGCAGGATTTGACTTTTATAAAGGAAAGTTTCTATAATGGCAGTCAAGTAATTTCTACAGAAATATCATAGACACAAAATGTGAAAAATTGTTTATATACCAATATTTAAACATGCAGACTCACTATCCTCAGGGCTAAGTAGTACAAAGGGTTAACAATTCTCTGGAACCAAACAGTTTGAAATGCTCTCTATATCTCAAGACAGCTGATTTTAACTCTCAGCTCCAGATCAACTGCAGACGGTGATGACTCAGCATGGCCACAATTCCCCTCTGAAACACAGCCTGCAAGGATATTTTATGTAACAGCTCCGGTAGTGCACTGTGAGCCTACGTGCAAATACATGTGACTCCTTCTGCTCCTGCAATTAAGGGCTGAGGCGTGGAGAAGCTGCTCTAAAATAACCAAGGTAGGCATAGTTTAGAGTGGATCCTCGCATTCCTTCATAGAAGAATCTCTTAAGTTTTACCCACTTCTGACAAAGGCATTTCTGAGAAGCCTAATAAGGCATCTTTAACTCTGGCAAAGCACAGTCTGCAGTGGGCGAGGCCTTGCTTCCACAGAGGCATTACCGAACATCGAGTCAGGCACAAACAAACTGCTGAGTCAACTTCCCCTCTGGGAGATTTCCTGTCAGAGATTAGGCAGCATTATAATGCACACTGGCAAAAATAAATATTTAATTGCTGCCCCACAGTTTGTTCCACGAACAGATCTGGTAATCGCTACAACTGTAACAAGTTGCGTACATACCCACAATTTTCTAAATTAATTTTTAACGTGCTGCAGTGACCCACCTGTGTGTGTTCTGACGTGAGCCTTCAAATGGGAGCTCTTAAAGTACGTTTTCCCACATCCTGGATAGCTGCAAATGTGACTTCTTATCCTTGAAGAGTCAGCCGGAGGAGTGGTTTTTGCTGCGGAAGGCACAAAGCCGGGAGCAGGGGCAATGGGAGAGAGTCTCGTGCCATTCGGACTAATAATGGGAGCCTTTGTGCTCTGCACCACTGGCTGGGGCACGACAAACATGACAGCACCCTTGGGAACCTGGGTGCCCATGAAGACC
Source organism: Acanthisitta chloris (assembly GCF_000695815.1). Taxonomy (NCBI): domain Eukaryota; kingdom Metazoa; phylum Chordata; class Aves; order Passeriformes; family Acanthisittidae; genus Acanthisitta; species Acanthisitta chloris. The sequence continues at coordinate 28,019 of NW_008662911.1, forward strand.
ATGGGCTGACAAAGAGCTGGCTGCTGGCTCGGCGTGGCGTTGGGCACTACGGCCGTCACAACGCTGTTGTTTGTGGGCAGCGGGACCATCTGGCAAATCACTGGCACGGGGGGAGCTCCACTGCCTTGGGCAGGGGATGGCGGAGCCGCCGCCGCCAACGGCTGGGCCAGTTCAGGGACAGGCTCCCGGGTCACAGAGGGCTTTGTTAAGGGCACTGGACCAACAGCTGGTTCCGTGGCTCTTCCTTCTGCCTCCGACAGTTCACCACTCTCATCACCCGGTGCCGTGGTGGAACACACCGAGTGCTCTACTTTGGCTTTCTGTCTACTGTTTGCTTCCCTCTGAACACCGTCCCGGTGCTTCAGCACGCTGGCTGCTCTCACCGGGCAGGTTTTGTGATCGCAGAGCTGCGCATCAGCCGTGTGGCGGATAACACTCGTGGCTTGAGCCTTGAGAGGCCTGGCTGCCGCCGACCGCTCCACCCCCCCCCCAGGGGGAGGGGCGGCCAGAGGAGGCCTGGCAGCCTCGGCCAGCGACTTGCCAAGAGGATGGATCACCTGCGACATTTCCAAGTCGGAAGGGCTGTAGGGGGGCGTCAGGCACTGTGAGAGACAGAATGAGGGGACGTGTTACCAACACACTGCCACACTAATGGATGAAAACAAGCACACACACATATGAATTCAAGGACTTACAAACGCTGGTATTGCATTAAAGTCCACTGCTCCGGGAAGCAACGTCTCATCGCTTTCCTCTGACATGTCGGATGCTGGAGTTATGGGTCTCATTTCCACATGTTTTTTGAGGTCTGTTTTCCAGTTGCAACTCATAGAAATAAGAGCTTCTACAGCCTCATAATCACTTTTTTCAGGAGTATTGTTCCAGAAATATCTCGCATCTCTCTGCTTATCAGTTATCATCTCCATTTCTTACTCCTATTTTGGTTAGAGGGAAAAAAGAAACTTTAAACCTGATGCTAAGTTTGAATATTTTGCAGTTATTTATAAGAAGGCATCACAAAAACAAAGTGACCAGTGCAAGATAAATGTGCTTGGTGTGCCTGTATTTTCCTGCCTTCTTTCTTGCTTATGTATTTTTTGGTAATCGTTAGTGGGGTAATCTGGCTGTCAGGTGAAAATCATATAACTTCTTGAAAGTAAAGAACTCCCCCAAATTAAAGTATGTTTAAGTTATTCCACGTTGCAGGAGTTGTGACTGAGAGCTTAACAGAAACCTCCACCACCACCCCCAAAAGTAAGTCAACACTTCCTCCCCCGTTCCACCCTCCTTCCTTCCATTTCTGCTCTGCACACAGCCTCCAGCGCTGTGCTTGTTCTGGCACACGCGAAAGCACCACACTGGGGCCGATGCATGTTTCCTTCAGAAGGTGTTCGCTACCCAAAACGTTCTAGAGAACACTGAAAGGGTCTCTCTCACACACACGTAAGGAAAATCACCAGCTCGGAGAACTAAAGCAAACACATGTACGTGTGTATGTGTATGCGCGGCGTGACCGGCCCACGCCG
>NW_008662912.1:0-472 GCF_000695815.1 Acanthisitta chloris
GGCGGCTCCGGGGGCGGCTGAGCCGGGAGCGACGCGCGGAGCACGTCCATGCGGCACGTGGGACACGTCTGCTGGCGCTGGAACCACGAGCGGAGGCAGCTGGAGGGGACACAGCACCGCGAGGTCACGGCGAGGGCAAAGACCTCCCCAAAGCACCAGCACCACCACCAGGACATCTCCAGAACCTCCCCCCGAGCCCCAAAGCCACCGAGCCCAGGGGACACGCGGCGCCAGGTCACCTGCTGGCAACACACACAGGTACTGGTTGAGCTGGAGCTCCCAGTGCCATCCCAGTTACCCAATGGTGGCCAACACCAACACGGACTGGTTGACCTAGACCCCCCAGTGCCATCCCAGTTGGTCAATGGTGGCCAATACCAACAGGGCCTGGTTGCCCTGGACCCTTCAGTGCCATCCCAGTTGGCCCATGGTGGGTGCTGGTTGATCTGGACCTCCCAGTGCCATCCCAGGT
>NW_008662912.1:590-1011 GCF_000695815.1 Acanthisitta chloris
TGGCCAACAACGACAGGGACTGGCTGACCTGGACCCCCCAGTGCCATCCTAGGTGGCCAAGGGTGGCCAACACCAACAGGGACTGGTTGACCTACACCCCCCAGTGCCATCCCAGTTACCCAATGCTGGTCAACACCAACACGGACTGCTTGACTTGGACCCCCCAGTGCCATCCCAGTTACCCAATGATGGCCAACATCGACAGGGCCTGGTTGACCTACAACCCCCAGTGCCATCCCAGTTACCCAATGGTGGCCAACACCAATAGGTACTGGTTGATCTGGACCTCCCAGTGCCATTGCAGCTACCCAATGATGGCCAACATCGACAGGGACTGGTTGACCTACAGCCCCCAGTGCCATCCCAGTTACCCAATGGTAGTCAACACCGACATGGACTGGTTGACCTGGAACCCCCAGTG
>NW_008662913.1:0-5642 GCF_000695815.1 Acanthisitta chloris
CTTCCAGGTTTTCTTGGCATCACTTCCTCAAAGCATCGACTGGCGCCTCGGGTTGCGGAAGTAAACAGCTGAGGTTTAGTTTCCAGATGCCTCTCTGCACCCTCGTTATTGCAGTGTTTGCAGGAAATGTCCCTGGCAGAATCTCTGCACGCTTTTCCAGTAAGTTGGTGTCGGCACTGGGCGGCCCCCGAGAAGTCCTTGGTTGAGCAAAGGGTTTGCAGGCTCTTGCCCAACAGCTTGTGGTTCTTGTCTCTAATTCCTCATACCCCTTCCTCTTTTTGCCTCTTCGTTTCAAGGCGAAGCATGTCCTTTACAGGCAGAAAGGGCAGTTCCATGCTTCATCATAGCATCGTTTCTATCGACACTCTGCGGAAGAAACAAATACTTTTGCCACTGGAGGCAAATTAACAGGTTGTGAATCGCTGAGGAGAGCTACTAGAGGAGGTCATAAAAAAAAAAAAGCTCCAGTTCTCAGCAGCTTGCTTTGCAAATACTGGGCACACACTGGGACTTCAATGCTTACCAGGCAAAAGTCTCTGAAGTTTCTCATCAAGGTAGGTGGTAGCACAACAAATGTTTGTATCCCTAAATAATAAGTTTATTTGGAAGGTTTTTCAGTGAGAATTTAAGTGTCAGGGAATGATGGTTAATCTATTAATGTTAGATGTATCTATTGAAAAGGAAGTCTAGAGTGGCCCTAAGGATTTCCCTCTGCCCTTCAGTGGAGATTGTGGGTGAGTAAGGGCAGTGTCTTAGGAGGAATTGTGGTAGCTGGAGGTTGTTTTCCCCATGACAGGTGGTAATTTGAACTGTAACATGTATCTTACACTGTCAGTTTTGCAATGTACAAGACCATTCATAATATAGAACTGCAAGACATTGTTAGTTGTAACAGAAAGTTGTTACTTCAGGGTGAAATTAACATTGTACATCTGTAAATGTGTATGTCTGTTTGGATAGAAGGATGTACACATTTCCTAAGTCCCTAAATTACTTTTTTGAATTTAGCACTTGCATTTTCTAATTTTTTTCTTTTTCAATTTTCACTAATCAATTTCACTTGTATTGTCACACTATGACAATATTGCAAATAGTTTGGGAGTAAATAAGCATTAGAGAGTGAACACTTCCACTCATCTCAGATTTCACTGAAGTTTGTTCTTACTCTGAGTGTCATCAACTTCCATGGGTTTCAGGAGAGGTACTTACCTTTTAATAACTAGATAAATATAAAGAAAAGATGGGAAGACATTTTACTACTTTTAACAGAACATGGAATTATGCATAACATTCAAGGACTCCATTCATCTACTTCCAGTGATTGCACTGGTAAATCTGAGTGGTAAATCTGAAGGGCTAATGGCATACAATTAATGGTAATATGCTTATTTTGCTGTTTAACATATACTTCATCTCTCTTGTTAGTATATAGGCATACAGACTATGCCAGAGGCCAGTTCATACTGCCACTGAATTGAAGAGATACTCTTGAATAAGAATCTCTAATTGCAGGCAGTTATTACATGTTAACCAATTGTACATCTGGTTCTGTATTCATTAGAGTAATATGTAGGCTATATTCAAGCAGTTCAGCTGTTACATTCCTAAACAGGAAGAAGCAAGATCTTACCTTTGGATTTAATCTCTTCCTAAGGATGGATAGCAAACCTTTCCAGCTAAGGGTAGGCAATGGTGAGGTTTGTACGTAACATCATTAAAAGGTGTCATTGGAAACCAACTGTGAATACTCTTGTCTGAACTGACAGAAATGGAGAATAAATGATAACATCATAGAGTACCACTATAAGGCTCATCAGCATGATAGCAGAGAATTTTCCATATTTTGTCACTTACTACCTGTCCTAGCTTTCCCTTCCTTTTCTGGATGACCTCTTTTCACTTGAAGATGAGAAATGAAATAGAATTGGCAGAATGAGCTTTAAAGTGAAAATGTAATTTTTTAAGATCATTTCCCAGAGGAATCCTGGGGTCATTCCTGAATCATTGAAATTTTAAATTATGGCCAAGTTATGGTGTGCCAACCCAGAGAGGTAGGTTGTAGTGTGGCAGTTCTATATATAGATCTCAACTGTGATGGAATTTCTGGCCAACATTATGCAGAAATAAAGAGAGACTGGTTTATGTCTTTGACAGAACAATCACCCAAGTGTTTGGGCATTCAGTACCAAAGTCACTGCTCTGTTTTATTTTAAAAAAACCCCAAACCTCTCCACCCACTGTTTCCATGTCCACTATTTAACCCGAACACAACACTGCTGGAGCAGAAGAGAGATTATTTTTTCATTCCCATTAAATGAAAATTAAACTAAGACAAATGATACCTTTATAAACCAGCCTCGATTAGAACTTGACAACTATATTGGTATAGCAAAATGGGGAAAAAACTTCATAATAATACATATAGACATAACATTATTAGGTTCAGAGAGGAACATGTTTGAATTTCAGTGTAAAACTTGCTCAAAAAAAGTACTTATTTTCATATGAATCTGATGAAGACAGAAAGTTGGTAACTCAAAAAAGTGCTTATTTTTATACGAATCTGATGAAGACAGAAAGTTGGTAAAAAGATTAATTTCCCCCCTGTTTAATTATTGCAAAGCATGAAAACACATAGTTGAATAATAACTGAATAATGAGGGTATTCCAGTAATGTTGTATGTTGAAAGCAAATGCCATTTCAGAAGCTGTCAGTATATGGCACAAACATTTATATAAAAAAGTGCTTATTTTTATACGAATCTGATGAAGACAGAAAGTTGGTAAAAAGATTAATTTCCCCCCTGTTTAATTATTGCAAAGCATGAAAACACATAGTTGAATAATAACTGAATAATGAGGGTATTCCAGTAATGTTGTATGTTGAAAGCAAATGCCATTTCAGAAGCTGTCAGTATATGGCACAAACATTTATATAAAAAATTTGGGTGTTCCTAAGTAGTGTTACTCAGTAGGATAGAGTTACAGGAAGTTTTCTTTTTTGTCTTTTCCTGAGTACATTTCTGCTTTTCAGAGACCAGGAATTTCTGGTGAGAAAATGTTCATTTTATTGCTTTTATGAAGTTGCCAGTTAGCTAGAACTGTTTTATATTCTGCATCTTATTTGAAAATGAGGGTTATTAGCAAGTGTATGATGTACTTTCAAGTGTATGGGTAAGAAACAAGGGTGAAATTGCTTATATTCAGTACATTTATCCAAAGAGGTGGCCAAATAGCAGTGTCTTCATATTAGCATTACACCCGTAGTTCAGGGGGTCACAGTGATTTAGTGGAAATGGCTTTTCTGCAGTTCAGGAATGGAACTAACTTGATAATATGTTTGATCCTTGTGAAAGGCATATTTGTAACACTAGGGTTTTGTGTTATGCTGATAACTTGTAAAGTGCCTTAATATTGAACTGTTGTAGCTCAGTATATTCTGTACTAGTGAATTCATACCAATTTTACATTGGAAAAACTCTTAAAACATCAATTTTGATTTCTTCTCTTGCTCTTTTAACAATGGGACAATTTCTTGCTATGACCTTGATTTGCTTACCCTCATGGATTATTTTTCTTGATAAAGGTTTTTGTCAAGTTTGAAGACTTGAGGATACTTCTGAATTGAAAGAGATATGACTATAGAGGATAATTTCTTGTGTTAGCCCCCAAATCACAGGCTATGTGTTATAACAGTTGTTAATTTTCTTGCTTCATAGGATATTCTAAAGAAAGTTTAAAGGTACTCTTCAATAATTTGTCTGAATGCCAGAATAATGAGAGAGAATGTGGAAGAATAAGATCCTTCTTTCATCTAGTCCCTGGATATTGCTAAAATTTTGTACCAAGAAGGAATAATGTTTTAAAGGTAGATTTTTTTAAATCCCATTTCTCTTAAAGCTCTTAAGGCGATACTGATGTAAAGGGAAGTGGGCCCCCCTGAACTCCTACATTCAAAAAGGAAAAGTGACCTGCATTAGGAAAAGTCAAAGCAAAGCCACGGTTATGGTTTTTTTTCTCTACAATGTGTTTAAATAAGTCTCTCTTTCACAACAGAGACATTTGAGGTCAGTGTCCTTTGATCAGATTTTGTATACAGAGGTTCTACAACTGGTGTATTTTTGTTTTATATGCAAATATTCCCAGTGGGTGTTTGGTGTCCCCTGTGTACACCTGGCAAACCAGACACATGAGCACTCCACTTTCAGAGTCTAAGTTCAACAAATAGTCAAGCTCAGACAAGAAGTGAGCTCTTCTGTGGACTTTCCCATAGCATAAACATAGAACATCCTACCCTTGCCCCAGTCTCCCCAGTTAAAATAAGCACTCAGCTACCTAAAGACATTAAGATTTTGATTCAGACTCTTGTACCTCCATCCTGTGTTTCAGTCCAAGTGTTACAGTCACAAGTCTATTTTTTAAAAAAAAGTCACTGAGTCTAGTTTGCACCCTTCAAGAGAGAATCTGAGGAGAGGATGACCCTGCTGACCTCAAAGGTTGTACTTTGTGATTAAAGTGTATTCCACAGTTGTGGGAAGCCTTCATTGTATCACAGCAGTAATTCTGTAAGTAAGCAGCAAATTTTAGTCACCTGTGAAATCAGATGTGTTTTAAGAAACTGACTCATGTATTAAATACAGCGTGTTGGTCAAACTGAAATTTCAGTGGTGTTCTGCTAATAAAGGATGTTTCTCCTGAATGATAATAGGTGCTTTCATTGCTTTTTGAGCAAAAGAGAGAGATGAAAAATTGGAACCTTAAAAATTCCCTCTCTGATGGTTTCTGCATAGCCACTTAATAATTTTTGCTTTTGTTTGTTTGTTTTGCTACAGGATTAGAATAAAGATGGACAGATAAGAAAATTATTGAGCATCTCCAAGGAAACCAAGGGATATGACAGAAAATATGAGCTCTCTCAGAAACCTTTTTCTTTACAATTGTCTGTTTGCATTAACTTTTTGGACCCATGTCAGCCTGTCTGTAGAAAATGAACTCTTTACATCCGTTTCTAACGATTTTCGAGAAGATCATTCTGACCAAAAAATCAAGATGCTGCCACTTGTCGATATAAATAGACATCAGTCCCAAGATAATTTTGACTGGGTTGTGATACAAAATACTACAGAAAGTCTGTCATTGTCAGAAATCACAAATGACAATGTAAAAGAGTTGATAGCTTTATTATCAAGCTTCAGACAAGGCTCCAGGTTACAAAATCTGACACTGACAAATGTGTCGGTGAACTGGAATGCTCTTATGGACATTTTTCAGGCTGCGTGGCACTCGTCCATTGAATATTTCTGTGTTAGCAACGTAATCCAACTGTCGGAAATCGAACGCTATGACTTTGACTATTCAGGCAGCTCTATGAAAGCAGTTACAGTGGAAAACTTCCAAATGACAGATCTGTACTTCACACAGAATGACATATACAGAATCTTTGCAAACATGAATATTGACAGTTTGACAATAGCCGGAGCAGAGATGATTCATATGCTTTGTCCTGCATCTGACAGTTCCTTTAGATACCTAAACTTTTTTAGGAATGATTTAACAGATTTGCTTTTTCAAAAATGTGGCAAACTAACTAAACTGGAAACTTTAATCTTGCGGAAGAATAAATTTGAGAGCCTTCCCAAGGT
>NW_008662914.1:0-1497 GCF_000695815.1 Acanthisitta chloris
ATCCCTAACAGAAATATTGGGAGAGAACTCGAATTAAACTGATCCCCAACGAAAATGTTACTGATTTTATCCCCTAAAACAGCTCTGGGTGGTCTCCAGTTCCCTATTTCCATGGAATATTAGGATATTACTCAAGGTCGCTGGAATATCCTCTCCATTCCTCATTTTTCCCCCTCTAATTTCTTAATTGGAGACTGTTTTGGAGCAGTTTCGCTCCAGGATAAAATCCTCTCTAGGAATGTTTAGTTTCTTGCTTGATTTGAGAGGAGAAAAAAAAGGGAGAAAAGCTAAATTCTCTCCTCAAAGAGCTCAGGAGCAAAACCGTCCCGAGCTAATGACTAGGCGTTAATTAACTCCCATAATCAGTTATTCCTCATTGGAAAAACACAATCATGAGGATTCCGAAGCTGTGGGAAATCGAAATCCTTGGGATGTCTGGAATTATTGTGCAGAGAGATGGGATCAGTGACTCTTTCAGGGATTTTTGTTGGTTGTTTTGAGATTTAGCAAAATAATCCCAAATTTTGGGGATGAATTGGGAAGAAAATCAAACGTGAGGAATCACGGAGAGTTTCAGCTTCATTCCCATGATGGAAATTTGGGAATAAAAGCAAATAAAATGAAGGGGGGGAAAAAAACCATGACATTAAATTGAAATGAATGAATGGTACAAGAAAATCGAAGAATTTTCGGGAGCTCCAGGTAGGAATATCCATAACCACAGGAAGGAAAGACTGGAAGGGACTGTCTTGGAGATATATATGGGATATAAGGATATATATTGGATATAATCGATATGGGATAGGCAATAATAGCATGGAGAAGAGGATCCATGGATAAAAAAATGGAATGTTTGGCACAAATTCCACTCAGCTCCTGTGTCACATCTCCCACCAAACTCTGATAAGGATTTCATCCCGATTTTTAGGAGGAATTTCGGCTCCTTTAGGGAGCAATAACCCTAGTGTGTTCCTGTGTGTGTCCTTGTCTCTCGTGTGTCCTTATCCCTCCTGTGTCCCTGTCCCTGCGGGAATCTTTGTCCCTGTGGTCCCTGTGTGTGTCCCTGTCCCTCCGTGTGTCCTTATCTCTCGTGGTCCTTGTCCCTGTGTTTGTCCCTGTGTGTGTCCCTGTCCCTGAGGGATTCTTGTCCCTGTGTGTGTCCCTGTCCCTAGTGTGTCCCTGTCCCTCCTGGTCCCTGTCCCTGTGTTTATCCCTGTGTGTCCCTGTCCCTGAGGAGATTCTTGTCCCTGTCCCTGTGTATGTCCCTGTCCCTCCTGGTCCCTGTCCCTGTGTTTGTCTCTAATGTGTCCCTGTCCCTGTGAGGATTCTTGTCCCTGTGTGTGTTCCTGTCCCTCCTAGTCCCTGTCCTTGTGTCCCTGTCCCTGTGTGTATCTCTATCCCTCCTGGTCCCTATCCCTGTGTTTGTCCCTTTGTGTGTCCCTGTCCCTAGTGTGTCCTTGTCCCTGTGTTTCTCCCTGTCCCTGTGTCCCTGTCCCT
>NW_008662915.1:0-1421 GCF_000695815.1 Acanthisitta chloris
TGGTGAATCGGTTAACCGTGCGTGGTCCGGGCTGGGCTGTGTAATGAGTTTTCTGTGGTACAGTTAGGGCAGGAGGAGAGGAACGTTACCGGGTGGTGGGTGAGGAAGGGGAAACGCGTCTTCGAGCGGTCTGTTGGCAGAGCAGGGGCTGCTGGAGACAGCTGCTCCTGTGCCAGCAGCAGGCAGACAAGCACTGCTGAAACCTCTAACATGAAAACTTTGTTCTTGGTACTTGTATTTGAGCCTAAGTCTTGTGTTGTGCTTTTCCTGTCCCTTGCTGGTGCTTCGAGGCAAAACCTGTTGCAGGATGTGTTTTGTAAGTGAATCAGGCCAAGGGTTTGGTCAGCTTTTTTAGTCTTCTTCATTTTGTACTTTTACTCTGATTTCGTGTAAATCTTTGCATAGATTTTGTTCTCTTAGACCTGCCTTGAGGATGGTAGGCTTTTTGCATATTTTTCCTTAAATATTTGCATGGTTTTGTTGGCCCATGGCTTGTCTGGGGTGGGAATAACTTTCTTCTGTCTGTTTTTCCCCAGAAAACATGAAGGAGGTGAAGGAGCCAAGGCATCGCAAAGACAACAGACGCCCAGACCAGGAGATTTACAAGCCTGGCCTCTCCCGGCTGAGGAGCAAGCTGGTGCCACCAAAGCACGAGGCCTCAGAGAAGGAGAGGAGCAGATCTGAGGAGGACAAGGAGGAGAGCACTGAGGACAAGGGCTCTGTGGGAGGAGGTGCTCCAGCCATGGAGGATCCCAGCAAAAGCGACGGCCCCAAGCAGAATGGTCCTTCTCAGGAAAAGGAAGAGACAGAGACCAGAGGTGGTCTGCAGAGCCAGGAGAATCTGTCCAAGCAGGATGAATGGTGTCCCAAGACCCCCAGGAGAACCAGGAAACCAGACCAGCAGATCTACCAGCCTGGGAAGCGCCTGCATTCAGCTGCCAAAGAACTGTCCCCACGGTCATCTACTGAGGAAGTCACCAGTAAGATGGAGCAGCTCAAAGTGGAGAGAGATGAAGAGACTGAGAAAAGCACTGGAAAAGACAACAACAGGAAAATGAAATCGAGCAGGGAGGATAGAGAGGGAAGCCACGCAGGGGAAGGAGTAAAAACCTCCAGGGGAGATAAAGGGAGACGAACAGAGCGAAGCGACAGGACGAGGAGAGCAGGTGATGAGGTGCTGCAGGGGAAGTTAGGCTCTACCAAGCGGTATTCCCGCTCCGACAAGCGGCGGAGCCGGTACCGCACCTGCAGCACCAGCTCAGCTGGAAGCAACAACAGCATAGACGGAGCCCCACTTGTGGATGGGGTGGAGAGGAGGCAGGAACGTGCCAGGGAAAGAATACGGCCTAGGAAGCAGCTCTCTGTGTCCTCCACTGACTCCTTGGATGATGACAGAATTGATGAGGCAGAATCCTATGTCT
>NW_008662915.1:1433-16405 GCF_000695815.1 Acanthisitta chloris
AGAAAGCATTCAGAGTCGAGCTTCTAGGAGTGAGAGTGAATGGAGCAGCAATGGCAGGGAAGGCAAGGGACCCTTTCGAGTCACGTTTGACAACAGGACTGTGAACAGGGATATCGGTCTGGCAGATACAGATAAAAAAAAGTCTCTGAAAGCATATGTTGGTTGCAAAGACTCAGAGGCTCCAGAGTCAAGGAGCCAGAGCAGGGAGCCCCAGGTCGAGCTTCTAGGAGTGAGAGTGAATGGAGCAGCAATGGCAGGGAAGGCAAGGGACCCTTTCGAGTCACGTTTGACAACAGGACTGTGAACAGGGATATCGGTCTGGCAGATACAGATAAAAAAAAGTCTCTGAAAGCATATGTTGGTTGCAAAGACTCAGAGGCTCCAGAGTCAAGGAGCCAGAGCAGGGAGCCCCAGGGAAGGGGCGGTGGGATTCTGTTCCTGCCTGCCAACACGGACCTCTCTGCCAGTGCTGCAGGTGCCCCTGAAGCCAGTCACCCTGGGTCCAGGCTGCTGCTTGGTGGGCCTGGCAGTAAAGGCCCCCGGGGCAGGGGCCGAGGCGGCACCGCTCGCAGGCTGTGGGACCCAAATAACCCGGACCAAAAACCTGCCCTGAAGAGCCAAACTGCTCAGCTTCACTTCCTAGACACGGACGATGAAGTGAGCCCCACGTCCTGGGGGGAAACCCGCCAGGCCCAGGCCTCCTACTATAAGTTCCAAAACTCTGACAACCCCTACTATTACCCTCGGGCCTCTGGGCAAGGCTCACAGTACCCTTATGGTGGGTATTCCCTGCAGTATCCTATGGGTCCAACCAACGGTGTGTACCCAGGAGCCTATTACCCTGGATACCTGTGTGGCCCACTCCCCCCCACTCCTCTGAGTCCTGAAATGGAGCAGCAGATGCGGAACATGCAGCAGCAGGAGCTCAGCAAACTCCTGCGTGAGGCTGGGAACCAGGAGCAGCAGCTCAGCAATCTGCTGTCCAGAGACCGGATCAGCCCAGAGGGGCTGGAGAAGATGGCCCAGCTGAGGTTTGTGGCTGTGCTGTAGAGGGATGTGACTGAGTCATTTCCAGGGTGAAATACCAGAGAATGGTGTCTCCTTGGGGGATCTGATATACTGAGGACATCAGTGTCTCAGAGACTGAGAGATGGGGCAGTGGGTTGGTAGTTTTGGATGTGCTGGCTGTTTGTTGTGCGGCAGTGGTGTGTGGGTTGGAAAGAAACTGGATGAGGATGTCATTTGCCTGGCTGGGGACTAAGTCATGGCTTCTTGTGGTTGTGGAATGCCAGGAACACAGAGAAACAGTACAAACACGCACTGCAGCTCTTGGGTACTTTTTGCTCTTGCTGGAGCTGATCTCTGTCAGTTCCAGTGCTCTCACGTGCTCTCAGTATTTGCTGTCAGACTTGTGCTTTCTTACCTGTCCTGAGTTTTGTGCTGTTGTGTTTGTGCTGTGAGCTTCAGGGACAGCAACTGACAGCATGTGCTGAGGAAGCAATCCATGGGTTCCTGGTGCTGTGTAACAGTGACAGTGCCTTTCAAATGTAGTTTTGCTCTTGATGTCACTCAACACTGTGACACTCCAGTGGGAGTAGCCTGGTGACACCAAGTTAACAAGAGAGAAGTGACACTGGTGCTCTGGGGTATAGTTAACACGGCTGTAGCAAATTTCTACTTGGCATCTTTCACATTTACTTGTGACCCCTGTGTCTCGAGGGCTTCTCTGGAGATTTATTTTCAGAGCTGACTGGCAGCAAAGCGAGCAGGTGAGCTCATTTCAGGGCTTGTTCTGTGTTTTGGGGATGTGCACTATAGACTACTTGGGAGGTTTATGTCTGTGCTTGAAGCAGCACTGGAGGTTTGAGGTCTTCCTCAAGGTGTTGAGGTCACCCAGAGCTGTTTGGAGGGAGAGGAAAGACTTGTACAGTGCTGCTGTGGCCTGTGGAAGCCCATCCTGCCCTGGGAGCATTGGCATGGTTGGCCCTGTCCCTGCTGGAAATGTCCCTCTGTCTCAGGGTGTCTCCTGGCTGTGTCTGAGTGTGTCCTGCCAGCCTGTTGTGGAGCTGCATGTAGGCTCTCGTCCTGTGTCCATCTGCAGGAATGTCCAGTTCTCTTGACTGGTGTTTGTGCTGTCCGGTTGTGTGTGTGCAAGGTTTGGGGACTGTGTGGGGTTAGGCAGCAGAACCTTGCTCTGTGCTTTGGGCAGGAACCCACCAGCATCGTTCTCTTATCCTGTCAGACTCTTTCAGGCACTGCCATCTGGCTTCACTCCAGGCTTTGCTATCTACGCTGTCATACTGTTTTCTGTAGAACTCGAAGCATTGTAAGGTTGCAGTGCTGCCAAGGCAGGAACATAAACTTGCCCCACATATTGCAGAGTTGTTTCTAGCCTGCAGCTATTTTATTAAATCTGTGGGAGGAATTCTGCTCCAGCCTCTGGGTAGGGCTGCGGGTAGCTGATGAGGGGATTGTGATTTCTGGGACTCTGAGGCTTTATTTCTTGTGGGTGTGATGTCCTTAATTTATTGAGTAAGGTGGGGATCATTTTAGTGGCAAGACCTTTGTTCCCCTCTGGTTCTTTGTGTGTTCCCAGCCCAGACTTTGTGCTCAGAAGGAGCAGAACCTGGCAGTGCACACTTGCTCTCTGTTAGTATCAGGACACACTTGTGCCTTGCAGTTGGCAGAACTGTAGCAGAGCTCCTTGCTCTTTGCCAAACCCTGATCAGTTCTGATGCACTCATACAAGGGCAATGGTCCTTCTGGATTTGCTCTCTGGGTGTTTGATTGCAGCAGCTCCCATCTCCCTCTGGGATGTGTGGAAGCACTGATTTGCCAGTGTTGCTGACAGCTTGTGCCTGCTGGATGTGAGCAGCAGGTGGTTCAGCACATGTTCCCTGGCAGCTCAAGCCCAGGAAGTTGCTGTTTTGTTGACCACTGACTGTGTTTTGCTGTAGGGTGGAGATGCTGCAGCTGTATGAACGATGCATCCTGATGGATATCGAGTTCTCAGACACCCAGAACGTGGACCAGTTGCTGTGGAAGAATGCGTTTTACCAGGTGATTGAGAAATTCCGACAGCTCCTCAAGGACCCTCAGGGAGAAAATGCCCAAGAAATTCGGAACAAACTGCTTCAGCTTCTAGATGAGGTAAGAAGAGAGAAATATCCCCAATTCCACTAAACCTTTAGGTAGGATTGGCTGGTGTTTAGAACGGGATGGTGTCATGGGGCAACTGGAGTAGGAATAAACAGAAGCATTCCTGGAGGGGTTTGTGCCATGTTTATCAAGTTTGCTTAAAAATCTTTCCATTAAACTGTGCAGATCTTTGTACTAGGTACACAGACAGACCTGAGAGGATGTTTTATAGAATTAGGGTAGTGGGAAGGGACTCTTGGAAGTCTATAGTTCAATCTGCTGCTGAAAGCAGACTCCTCAGGCATTACATCAGCTCAGTCTTGAAAACCTCGGAGGCTGGAGGTCCCCTGACCATCTTGTTGTGTTCTGAAGAGAAAACCCTTGGGGAGAGTGACCTCCTTTCTTGCACGTGGCAGGAGTGGTGTGGTGATTTGTGCTTGTCATCAGATCATATAACATTCAAGTATGTGTGTTTTGCAGGGTTCTTCTTTTTTTGATGGTCTCCTCCAAAAGCTGCAGGTGTCCTACCAGTTCAAGCTAGAGGACTATATGGATGGGATGGCCATTCGTAGTAAGCCTCTCAGGAAAATGGTAGGTTGGCTTCCTCCTGGAGACTTCTCATCCTGGTAATCCTATGCAACATGCTGAGCTCAGTCTGCTGCCCTTGCCAAGAGGCAGGCAGCTGCACTCTGAACAGATGTCAGTTTGTTTGCAGGGAATCTTTCTCAGCTGCAGGACAACTTCCTGAAACAACTCTGGCACATTAACATTTCTTAGCTTCCTTTGCAAAGAACATGTTTAGTACCAGCTCTGTGACCAGGGCTAATAAAGGGAAAGGAGTGTCCAGAGGCACCCTGACTTTTCCTTACATGTTGAACATCTCTTGTATCTACCTGGAATCCAGAATAATGAGCAAGGAAAGCTGGCACTTGTGCTGCCTCCCTGACGTGTTGCCCTGAGCTATGAGTGCAGGTGCAAGGGACAGCTGGGAAAGGATATTTTGGTCCAGCTCCATTCCCAGAGTGATGTATTTAACAGCTGTCCTCAAATTAATTGGTCATGGGCTGAACAATTCCCTTCTGGTGAGAGGTGGAACATTGTTGTAAGAGGAGGTGATTAGGGGGTTGGCCTGGCCCTACAAATGCTGAACCAGTGCCATGGAGCCTTGTCATTTCATTCTGCTGCCCTTTTGTGAGACCTTCAGTGTGTCAGTGACCTCCTCTTAGCTTTCCTCAATCCCTGTGAGCTCTCTAGGGCTCTGCAGGTCCCCCATGATGGACTGACTGCTCCTTTCCAGGTGAAATATGCGCTGATCAGTGCTCAGAGGTGTATGATTTGTCAAGGGGACATCTGCCGGTACAGAGAGCAAGCGAACGACACTGCCAACTATGGAAAGGCACGCAGGTAGGCACACAGGTGGTGTTCTTCATGGCAACACAGGGCACAGCTCTGCCTCTGGCTGCAAGGGATGGTTCTTGTTTCACACCTGAACTTGCCTCTAAGCCGAAGAAGTCTTTCCTCTCCTTTTTAAAGCCTTTCCACTCCTCTATTGTGTCACAGTCGTGTGATGCTGAAAGATGTAGCCTAGATTGTTTGGCTGTTCCAGAGAGCAAGCCAGCAGATCCATCCTCCCTCTAATGACGAAGCTGTCCTGTGCTGATTCTGCAGCAGGGTGGGTGGAGGCTGGCAAAGTGACTTATATTTTCTGGTGACTTTTCACCTGAGAAAAGTTCCACTATGTGTCCTTGTGTTCTGACTGCACCAGGAGATATTGGCAGTTGTTGCTTTCTGCCACTGATGGATTTTTCTGGAGCAAAGGCTGGGGAGTGGGGGGCAAGTGAGCCCAGTATGTGGGATGAGCCCTCAAGTCTGTGGAGATTTGGAGAGCAAGGCAGGGAAAGCTGCTGCGTTTGTGGTCTGTGGACATTCGTGGAATGTGCTGATATCTCAGGGAAGCTGTGGGGAGCACATAGGGTTCATGATGTGTTGATGGATCCATGTGGCATGATCTAAGCTGGAGAGTGGATAATATAGTTGAGGGGAAAATAGAGAAGAGAATAGAGGGATGAATGGACTGCCACTGAATAGATTCCTTTTCTCCTGGGATGATTATTAAAAAAAAAGGGGGGCTAAGGCACATGTAGGATTTGGTCCCAGCTGCCATGGAGCTAAAAAGAGGACTGAGAGAGAAACATTCCCTGAACAGCCTGTGCCATGTGCGTGAGGCTGCACAGGGAGTAGTGCTTGCTGGTCTGGCTAAACCCTCATGTTTGGGCTGAGCCAAGGGCTTTTCCTTCTGCAGCTCGATCTGCTCCTTGTCCCATGCCCTGTCCCTCTCTGGGCCAGGCACAGCTTGCTGCTGGTGCACTCTCCTGCAGGCAGAGGGCACTTGTGGAAAGGACTTGTTCGTTGTGGGAATGCCAACGCGCAGAACAGCAAGGAAGGCAGCCTGATGTCCTTGCAGTAACCCTTTCTCTCTGGTTCTTCCCTTCCCCAGCTGGTACCTGAAGGCTCAGCAAATTGCTCCCAAAAACGGGCGCCCGTACAACCAGCTGGCACTTCTGGCCATCTACACGGTAAGATGCTCATCGTGCAAGGATGTGCAGGCATGGGGAGAGCCTCTGGGATGGCTGTGGGATTCCATCTGGTGGAGAAAGGCATTGTTTAGGGCAGTGCTCAGATGGTTTTTTATAAAAAGAGAAAAAGCTGATGGCAGGATGTGCTGTGTGGATTCCAGCTGCTGTGGCTTGACGCAGCTTTGTCAGATACACGTCAGTCCCCCAGGCATTTTGGGGACTATTCTATGGGCTGTTGAGAGTGCAAGTGTTTTAAAAGTGGGTAGTGTTTAAAGTTTTGCATGAGATTTTTGTGCTCAAAGCCATCCACGAGGTTGCTGTTCCTGTTTGCCCTGTTTTCACTGAACCTGCAGGCACTGGTCTAAGCAACATCCACATGTAACTTCCTTGGGATTCAGTTGTGCTGGCTACTCCAGCCATGCAGGAAAACTGACTTCAAGGAAGATGTGACAGCAGATCATGGAACCATCATGCTGGGGCACAGGGACTCATAGGGATCTGCCCATTCACAACAGTGGAAGATGCTGGTTTAAAGCAGAGCAGAACTGCAGTGTTCACATGCACATTTCCTTCATGGCTGGGAAGGACCTTTCTGACAAAAAACCTTTGTGCTGGTGGTTGTAGGAAGCTGTGAGTGCGGATGGAGAGTTTAAGATCCTACTTGTTATAGTGTTTGATGTGTCTATCTGTCCCAGGTATTGAGGGAGAGAGAACATATATTAAGGGAGAGGGAAGCTGAAGCATGTAGGAGCTTTGGCTCCAAATGTCCCAGAAACAGTGGCAGCTCTTGAGCCTGGTTGTGTTTTTTGCAGAGGAGAAAACTGGATGCTGTCTACTATTACATGCGCAGCCTGGCTGCCAGCAACCCCATCCTCACAGCCAAGGAGAGCCTCATGAGTCTGTTCGAGGAGACAAAACGCAAGGTGAGTCTTGGAGCTGTGCTGTGGGATGCTGCGTCTGCCTGTGCTAACTGTCCTGTGCTGGAGAGCACAGAGAGGAGGGTGATGGTGGCTTTTGGACTTGGAGTCACTCCTTACCTACTGCTTAGAAATTCCATGTTGGCAGTCAGATGAGAGAGGCAGCCTTCAGAATGATGGTGCTCTTTTTGCCGTGCCTCAGGCTGCTTTCGAGGTGGTTTGGGCAGCTGAATCTCATGTTTCTGAGTTGCAGACTGTAATTTAGCCAAACTCAGCAAGGTCTGTAGGTTGCTGTGGTTTGCAGCATGGTCTTGGCAGGTAGCAGATTCATTGCCTTATTCCATAGGTGCCCCACACCTATGGGGATAGACAAGAGAGGCTGCAGTCCCTTAAGTGTCCCAGGGAGTCATCCCAAATACAAAACATTGGCTGCCACACACTCCTAGGGCTGGGCACAGCTTTTCTTGTCCCAGGACACCTGGAGTTGAAAACCTCTCACCTGCACTGTCCTGAGTGTCAGAACCAACTTCTGGACCTCTCGATGACTTACTGTGGTCCTGAAACAGGGGGAAGGGCTAATTTATTCATGTAAATGAAATTATATGCTGACCTATGATCCCTGGGTGAGCTGAATCTGTCCTGTCTCTGCAGTGTGAGCAGACGGAGCAGAGGAAACATCAGGTGCTGGATGTGAGCCCCAGCCGCCGGGGGAAGGGCAAGAAGTCCACACTGCGACAAGTTGGAGATGATGCCACACGACTGGAGATCTGGATCCATCCCTCCCACCCCCGCTCCTCCCAGGGCCACGAGTCGGGCAGGGAATCCGAGCAGGACAATGGTCTTGGGAACCTCAGCCCCAGCGACGTGAGTACTGCGGGAGGCGTCGGTTGGCTTTGGTGTCATGTGTTTGGAATGCAGTGGAATGACACTGGATCTGTTTTGCTTTCCTGTTGCTAATTTTTCCAGTGTTTTGGCTTTCCCTATGGGAGCTGTGCCTGGGTCAGGCTGAGGAGCTGGTGACCTCGTGCCTCTTGTGTTTAAGGCATGTTGTTACCATCCATTTCTTGGCAGTGCGTGCTGGCGTGGCTGATGTGGAACAGGAGGGGCACAAACACAAGATGCTGTAAGATGCCTCTGCTGAGGGTTCTAAGTTGGGTGAGGTTCCCAGTGGGAAATGAGGTCAGGTGCTGGAGACCAGGCTTAACAGTGACCCTGGAAGTTCTGAAGCTTGTTCTGGAAGTGGGTCACTTGTCTCAGTGCCAGATGATCAGAGGTTTGCACTGGGAGTGTGAAGATCGTGGTTTCAATTTCCAGTGTAGGTGTTATATTTGCATTACTTGCTCTGCTGAGAGGCCAGATCAGAGCTTTTCTTTTGTATGACTTTAAAATATAGTTGACTAATGGTGTCTCGTGTCAGCCTGTCCAGCTGTACCTTGCAGGAGGAGCCTGAGGGAGCTCTGTTTGTCAGGCCCAGGAATGTGGGCGAAGGCAGTGGTGGTTGGGAGCTCATCCTCCAGGAATCCTTGTGCTGCTCTGGCACTTACAACTTGCAAGAGAACTTGCCAGGGAGCTCTGGGCTGCCTGTCCTAAAATGGCTGTTAAGGATGTGAGTTTAAGAGAACTGGGAAGACGTTCCCTGCATACTGCAGGGCCCAGAGCTCTCGGATACGATTGCACTTTTGTAACAAGTTTGTGACTTCAGCTGGGTGGAACTGGGATGAAGTCTTGGATCTTTGAAAGATAAGCTCTGGCATGTTGCTGCAGCATTTTTCAGATGTTCCTGCCCTTGGTTGTTTTCCCTCTTCTCAGCTTCTCTTTTGGAGACCTTTGCTTCCTCGGCATCATTGAAGGGAACGTGCCAAGCTTTAGCCTCTCCATCAATCATTGATGAAAGTGCTTTGACATGAGATGCTGTGAGTGTTTTTGAGGCACTGGTGATTTGTCTTTTGCTCTGCTCTCATGTGAGGTAGTGTAGCAAAGTGGGGGGCAGTGATGTCGTGTTCATAGTGCAGCACTATGTGCTGGAGCTTCACCTTTTGTCTGTTCAGTGGGGTCTCTGCTCTCTGAAATGCAGGTCCCTGGCAACACCTGTACAGAGTTGTGTGATTGCTACCCTTAGTCTTGATTTACTCATCTGTTTGAAACATTGGCTTATGGAAAGCACAAGCTTTGTGGTCATGGAGAGGCCACACCATCAGAAGTATAGTAGCAGAAGGGCAGGGGTAGCTCAGGGCCAATGTTTGGGCAGTGCTGGTTTTGATAGCCAAGATGTTTATCCTCAGGCTGCCTGTGCCTGCTGCTGGGCAGCACTCGAGTTGGCACCACTGCTTATGGGACTCTGCCATGGCCATGTCACCAGAAATAACAACAGTAACAGAGACCTTAAATCCGTGTCGTTGCCAACGCTCCCGAGCTGTGAAGCTGTGGATAGCTGGATAGAGATAGCAGCTTTTTAGGAAGCTGTGGATTCCTTCCTCCTTGAAGCTGTAGCCTCTTTCCTCCTCCGTGCAGCATCCCTGTGTGTTTCGGAGCCCCTTGCCTGGAGAGGGGCCGTGTGTGGCCGCTGTGTGGCACTGTTTGGCCTCGGATGGGCCCTGCCTGGCCGGGGCAGGCAGCAGCTCTCATCCTGGCAGCACCTCTGCCCCACATCCTCAGCCGGGCGGAAGGGAACAGCTCTGCTCCCAGGGGATGTGTGCCAGCGCTTGTGTGTCATTTTGGGGAAATGAGTCTAAATGTGTCATTGCCTCCCTGGGCCCTTCCTTGCCAGCTTTAGCCCTTGAATAGGCTCAGGGAAACCGTGTTGTTTTGTTTGTTCTGACAGCTGTGCTCTGCAGGTAGCTCCTCAGGCATCAGTGTTTATGGCAACTGTTTCTGGGCCAGAGAAGGGTATTTTACAGGGTAGAATGGGTAAGTGTTGAGATTCCAGAAGCAGATATAACACTGGAGGCATAGACCCTAGCAGGTCTGGGTGCATACTGGATGCACAGAAGTGTGGGAGACAGGCTGCTTGCACCCTTCAGACAGAAGCTGTTGCTTCAAACCCAGCCAAAATGACTGATGGTTTAACTGTGAAGATGCTGGCTGGTTTATGGATGAAAAGAAATTAGTTTGGGATGTTTTTTGTCCTCAGCAGTCACTTTCTTCATTGCTCAGGTGCTGAGGTGCCAGTCCTGTGACGTGACACGCTTGACAGGGAGATGCTGCATGGTTGGTCTCCCAGGACCTACTGACGTGTGTGCTGTCCCCATCAGTACATGCTTACACATCTCTTCTCAGTGCTGACTGTTTTCCCCTATGCAGCTCTATACAGAGGCACAAACATTGCATTATTTCAGAGTTGGGAGCCCACAGGCTGCAGTTGGTAATGTGGGATGGCAAATGTGCAGAAGGCCAGCTCACACTGCAGCCCTTGCTGTGACAAGGGAAGTTGGTGTGCAGGGCTGGCAGTTTGCCTTGCACTGTGTGTTTAGGTAGTGACTTGGCATAGCTGCTTCTTTCAGGGTTTGCTACATGATCTTTTCTAGGAAGATGCAGGACTGGAAGAACACCTGTGCACACCGAGGGGTGTAAATCTTCATTTGGCTCCTTCCCCTGTAACTGGATTGGCACTGCTGGCACAGAGGGCATGGGGCAGTTTCAAAGCAAGCTGAGGAAGTGTTTGGGTTGCAGCCTCACTGTTTTGTGCTCAGGGTTTTGGCCGTTTTGCCCACAGCCTTTTGGGGGTTCATCCTGTGAACGGCTGTTCTCTGTGGTCTTTCGTACAGTGCACATTTCCAGGTGTCAGGAGGGCTCAGGCTGACACAGTGCCCTCCTTACCTAACAATATCATGTCATTTCGAGTGCAATTACAAGAAGAAATGCAAAAAAGGAGGCTGAACCAGTGAGCAGTTGTTTTTTTAGAACCAGCTGGACAGGGCAAGGTGAGCCGAAGAGCTGAGTCTCTGCCATTTCTTCTCTGCCACTGGTTTCGTTTGCCGTGGGTCTATATTCATCTTAAATCTGATAGTACTGTATACAGCTTGCTGCACAGACTGTGAGTTGGTAAAGTAAACAGGGCAAACGGGCTGTCAGTCTCTTGAGAAAGTGCTAATATTACACTGACTTTGAGATTTTAATCACTCCTGTCAGGAAATGCTGAGTTAAGGTTCTCACAATTGCTGCTGCCTGTGCTCTGCAGTAGATACTTCCTTGTGTTACCACGCAGCATGCAGGCACTAATAAAGATTGCTCCATTGCTGCAGCTAAGATTAGGGAAGAGAGGTTTTCCCTTGGCAGGACAGTAATTGAATAATACTTCTCTCCAGATGTCTGAATACTTCAGCATCATTAAAGAATTAAGTCTCTTAGCCTATTTTCTGAGAGGTCAGTCTTGTAGAACCATCAAAAGTTTGGTAGGGCCACCCAAAAAGCTCTTGGGAATGCAAGGGCCAGAGTCAAGATCTGCTCTCACAGCCCTGGGCACTGGCTGCAGGAACATTCCCATTTTCCCCCCAGCCTGCAGGTCAGGGACAGAGGTGTTGCATTTACCTGGTGCTGGGTGCCCATGGAGCAACTGCTTCTTTGCAGTAGCAGAGAAATTGGGATGGAATCGGCTCTGGAGTTCAGAGCAGGTTTTAACTTCCATTCCTTTACACTGGCTTTCTTCTCAGCAGTACAGGGAGTGTGGACAGTGCACCATGGTTTCCTTAAGTGACCAGTAAATACCACCAGGAGGTCTAAAAAAAAAAAAAAAAAACCAACCCAAAAACCCAACAAAAAGAGGTCAAAGTTCTCTCCATAGCCTGAATATAGATGGTTTCTAACTTCTGTGTTTCTTCTTTGTTACCTACTGTGTTTGTCTTGAAAGCTTGTCAGACACACATGTGTGCTGGTAATGGGTGTGAGTGCCAGGAGACAGTGGTGATACTGGAGCTGTGAGCAGTGCACATCTTTGGGTGATTGTTTGTATTTTCTTTCAGATGAGTAGTGCCAGTCTCTTTTGGACACCTTCATCTCCTCTTTCCATCTCCCAAGTCCTAGAAAACCAGATGAGTGCCAGGCATACAGGGAAATGGTCCTCTGCAGCTGGAAGAGGGCACTGTCTTACCAAAGCTATGGATGTTGTGAGAGCTGTTCTGCTTTCTGTCCTCTAAGTCAGGATTCAGCTAAAAGGAAACTTACCCAACAATGCTTGGTTGGGGTTATCTTCACAACTTGCTATGATTTGTTTCTTAATGAGATGAGAAATTTCTAAGGATTCTCACCTTCTATATTTCTTGATTCTTATTGCCTTCTTCATTTTATTTCTGACTTTGCCTGCCTCCCTGTGCGCCATGATGCTGCGCCCACTTACACTTCTGCAGCCCAGTTACAGTCCAAGGCCAGAGAAGGCCCTTTTGGGAATGCCTGGCGAGTCCTCAGGGCTGCCCAAGTCTCTTCCTCAACCAAAGCCATGTGTCCTTAGTGAAAAGGGTCACTGTCTTTATCAACTTCTTCGTGTTTCACATCCATATCTCCTTGGTGATGTTTGTAGTTCCTGCTCTGTGCACTTGTTCCTCTTGGGCAGCCGCTGCTTGGTGACTGGGCTGGTTCCTTTTCCTGCCTGGCTTCAGTCAGGTTAATTTTTAATTTGATGAAGCTGTTTCTTGGGTTCTGCATGTGGAGAGGGGTGATTCTAGGGAGCAATGGCACAGAGCCTCATGTTAGTCTGGTGAGGTTTTCTTGGCCATTCTGCTCCGTCAGCCTGTCCTTTGCCTGGATCAGTCCCACACGGGAGCAGCAGTAACCTGTGTTCGGAGCTGGGGTTGCCTTGGTGTCGCTGTCTCTGCTCCCTGGGAGTGTCTGATGGGTTAAAAGGCTTGTTGTGGTGTGAGCTGAGTGTCTGAGCATGGCCCAGCTTTGCTCATGCAAATATACCCCAGAGACACCCCTGGTTCTGAGAGTTGTTCCCTCCGCTCTCAGCTCTTCCCTCACCTTGTAACTCTTTCTCATTACACATGACTGGAGGTAAGTGACAGGCAGAAGTGGAAATGATGTATTGCTATAATGATGGTTGTTCTTCCATGTAGATGCACGGATAAGAGGCTTCTTGGGGAACCTGTTATTTTTGGTGTGTCCCTGCCAGGCTGGTGGGAGCATTTCTCCTCACTTGCCAGCATGGGTGGGTGGTTTTGCTCAGGACAGTGAAAGATTGATCTTTTCTGTGCAGCCTCTTATGAATAATCTTTGCTGGATGAAATACAGGGCTCCCTCATTTGCTACCTCCACGGTGTCAGGTGGGCAAAGTCTTTGGAATGGTGTTTTTCAGGAGCCTCTGATCTGGAAAATCAGCCCAGGCAGCTGAGGCTGTGCCTATGGTTTAGATGAGCAGAGTGGAAGCTCAGGTGTGCTGCCTTCTCCCCTCTGCTGGGGCATGGCTCCCCAACAAGGTAACTGTGAAGGCTGCACATGGTGTCCTGTGCTGACTCTTGCGCACTTTCAGGGTTCTTGTTACTCGAAACCATGTACCTCTGCAGAGAGTGGAGGGAATGGGAACCACCAGTGTCTGGCATTTTCCAGTGTCTGGAAATGCCCAGCAGGCTGCAGCTGAAGCAGTTCTCACACGGGTTAAACATCTGAGCCCCGCCAGGGTGGTGGTGTAGGTGTGTCCCCAAAGGGAGGGGACACACAAGGGAGTGTCCCCTTGGTTTTTCTCACCACACCAGGCACACACACAGGTCTTACGGCAAGGCCTTGGGGCAGGCTGCTGTCAGTGCCTTGTCACAGGAGTGTGGCTTGTGTTAAGTCAGGAAGTTTGTCCCCTCTATGGTTAGATGCTCTCTAGTATTCGATGTGAGTGATCCCCTCTGTGGTCTGTTGCCTTGTGGTCTGTCCTTGCTCTCAGGGGGTGGTAGTGCTTTCCCCCATAGACTGCTTGTATTCGTGTTTGATCCACACCTCTGCAGTGCTGCCAGCCCCTGCTGAGCCTCCCCTGTGGCACAAAAACGAGCAGAGAAGCTCTCTGGGGTGGGAATACTAGGCACTAGGAGTCAGCTAAGGGCTGCCATTCCTTCTTTCTGTCCTTTATCCACCACCCACAGGAGAAAACAGCAAGAGCTATTGCATCCTTAACCTTTGTGCTCAAAGCAGGACTTGGGAGGGAGAAACCTGGAGTTCCCTCTGTCCTGCCCTCATTTTCCTCACCCCTACAAGCTTGCAGGAAGCTGTTGGGTTTGGTTAGTCATTCGTGGAGGTCAGGACTAGGTCTGGGGTTTTTTTTCCTTTGTGTTTAGGAAACAGTTTACAAACTGTTTTGAGCGCGGGGGAGCTGGTGGCGTGTGAAAGAGGCTTCTCAGCCTCTTTACTGCTGGACTTGCATTAATTCTCTGCCCTGCCGCCTTTTCTGTACTCTCTTTCTTGGCTGGCAGCATGAGTATTTCTGAATGCTTTCCCCTGCCTGCAACCTGTTCACCTCCTAATATGACCTCGGTCACCAAACCACCTTGGTGCTTTATTTTTACTCTAGCCGTTTTGTTTCGCGTGGTGAGGTTGGTTTCTTTCCCCTAGCAGTGAGAGGACTTCTCTGTAGAGGAACTAAAAGAGTGCCAGGCTGCAGTTGAAACTGGTTAAACACCAAAACCACACTCCTGGCCTCGCTGGGTTTGAGACGTGACACTCAGCCATGCAGCTCAGCGCTGGCTTTTTTTGCCTGCCAGTTGTGCACCATCCCTGCTTGCACTTAAGGTTTTTAAATAAACTGTTTTTTACTTTAAATTGCTGATAAAAACCTTTTCAGGTGCAGTTCCTGTGTTAGCAATTCAACCAGAAGTGCTGCTTCACCTTGCCCAGGCTCATGATCTTACGTGGATGCTCAGTGCTGCTCCACCACAGCTCCCACAGCTTGGCAGAGCTCACAGAGCCTGAATCCCTGTTCAGCCTGTGCACACTTGTCATGTAGAACCCACATGTTGCTTTCCAGCACAACCTGACCTTTTGTCACTACCCAGAAAGTGAAGGCTGAGCTATCAGTAAGAGTTTCCAGAAGTTGGTGTTGATATTTTTTTCCCTTTTCTTTTTAGACCGTGTTGGTGGTTTTATTTAACTGTGAAGAACAAGGCAGGGACTAATGTTGCCTGAATGGGAGACACACCAGAATGTTTTCCTTCTGGCAACAGGCATCTGGTGCTAATGTGTGTGGAAGTATCGTGGTGGATCAGAGGTGGGAGCACTACAAGGACATCAATGAGTTGTGCCTGTGTGAGTGGGTTTGCTCTATCCCAGTGCTCAGAGAGGCTGCGGTGAGGGGAGTGAGACTTCAAGTTCCAACAAGCTTCTCATACTCTAAAACCAAGTACAATCATCCAGAAACCGCCTTTCCCTGTCA
>NW_008662915.1:16430-24175 GCF_000695815.1 Acanthisitta chloris
TCAGCCAGGGATTTGTGTGTAACCAAACCCCTCCTGCTGCTGCACACGAGTCCTTTCTTGGGGCAGTGGGTTTGATGATCCCAAGGCTGCAGAGTGAGACGAGAATACTGCCAGAATTGGCAGCACTGGTAAAGGAAGTAAAATGTCTTAATAGCAGGGTTGGGAGATTTCCCAGAGCAGGGTGAAAGCTGTAGACACTGATTTCTCTTGAGCTTTTTTTTTTTGTTAGTCTAACCTTGATCTTTGTCTGAAGTTGGCCCAGGCCAACTTTTCCTGCTGTCTGTTGTAGACTTTTTGAGATTGGCACCTCGTATTCCACAGCCAAACCTCTTAATTCTGCCATGGGGAATGTTTATTTCTCTTCAGTGTTAAATAAGCCATTTCCAGATGGGCTTTGTATCCACTGTGGAGGTGGGTACTAGGAAAGAAACTTCCTTCCGGAGGATCAGGGAGTGGAACCTGCTGGAGTCTGTGTCATTTCCTCTGTCCTTGGCTCTACTCTTCCTCCCCAGCAGATTTCATTGCAGCATAATTCAAAGTGGAGAGGGAGATGCCTTCATGCCCTGTGTTCTACTGCCCAGGTAGAAGCGAAGGCTCTGGAAGTACTCTGGGAATGCAGCAGGGTGGATCATGGGAGCCTGTGGCACAGGCTGGGAGAGCAGGAGTGTGAAGGTTGCGTGCAGTAATGCTGTCATCCTTCTGGAAGGCTCTGTCTCTGCTCAGCCTGTTGGCCAAATGTCTTCTCTGTTGGCCTAACTCCATCCTGAGCCTTTCAGGGTTAGATCTCCTCAGTCTTCACCCTTCTCAATTTCTCATTATCTCCCTCTTTGTGCTTTAACCCCACAAATAATCTACTCCAGAGTAGTGAAGAAGGCTGACTACAGCGTGAGCTGCATTAACAGCAGATTTCTTATGACCAGAACCCATCACACGTTTCTCAATGTCCACGTTCTGTCGCAGGAAGGGGAATGTTGTTTACTCCTGGCAAACAGTGAGTGTTTGGGTATCAAAGCTGCTTTTGCTGGTTGGGGCTGCTTCAGTGCACATGTGGCCTCCTCCTTACCTGCTGGACATAGAAGGCTCTGCCTGGGTCAGCTCACTTTCAGTGCTTAACCAGATGCAGCCTTGAAGAGCTGAGCTTGTTTCCTAAATGACCTGCAGCACCAGAGCCAATTTGTGAAAAGTTCTGTGTTGAAAGTTAACTTGATATCTCAGCTGAGGACTCTCTGGCATGTTTGCATAGATTCATAGAGTTTATGGTCAGCAGGGACCATTAGATCATCTAGTCTGATCTCCTGTATATCACAGGTCCTTAAATTTCACCCTGCTACTCCGATACGAAGCCAAATAACTCGAGTTTGGCTAAAGCAAAACTTCCCGAAATACATCCAGTCTTGAGAATCCACCCTTTTCCTGGGGAGTTCGTTCCAGTGATAATTACACTGGTTCTGAAACACTTTTACCTTATTTACAGAGTGAATGTTTCCAGTTTGTTCCTGTACTTTGCTGTTCTGTGAGTGTGAAGAGCCCTTAAGTACCACAGAGGCACTTTGCTACCCTGCAATCCAATCGCCTCCCAGTCTATTTTGATAACACTAAACAGATTGAGCTGCTTAAATTTTTCACGGCAAGGCATCATTTCTAGCCCTTGAATCACTTTTATGGTTGGTTTTTGGGACCCTTTCCAATTTTTCAGCATCCTTTTAAAAATGAGGGCACTAGAACTGAAGGCAGTATTTCAGTGTCAGCCCTGCCAGTGCCGTATTTAGATGTGAATGTGCTATGCTGTCCAGTGCCTTCTCTGCTTGTATATCCAAGGGATGTGTTTAATCCTTTTTACTGGACATTGCATTGGGAATGTAGCCATTGTAGTCCCTAGAGCCTTTCTGGAGAAGCTGCCTCGGGCACGATCTCCTGGAGATTTAATTTTACATGTGATGCCAGATGCATAACATGACATTTGATGCTGGAAACCCCCAGATTTTGAAGCTATTATAATAACCCTGTGTGAATGCTCTTTAGCCATCGTTGCTTGCTGCTCCCTTCGCCTGTCACAGGCAGTTTGACAGCAGAATTTCCTTTCAGTTCGTTGATTAAAAGTGTTGCTAGTGAGTCTCTACCATCCTCTTTCCATCCAGTTCAGTGAGGGTCCCTGCAGGCTGCTGTGTGAGAGGTTACTCAATCAGCTTTTATTCTGTTTCATGGTAATATTTTTTCATGAATGTTGCATATTACTAATTCATGGAAACCAAATTTAGATTCAAGTTTGGCTGAAAAGGAAATAACACACATAAATATTCTACTTGACCTGCTTTCATTCAATTGAAAGTTCTGCTAGTAAAGTCGTTATTAAATAATGTTGAATTTATTTGTAAGTCACATATTTGTTTTGGAGCTAGAGAAGTTACCACAGCTTGATCTTTATGTTACTAACACAGACAATTTTCTTGCTTAACGTTTTTCCTCTCACCTGCTCCCTGCAGTGCTGAAGGAAAAGCCCAAAAGCTCACTGGTTTTGCTGAAGGGCTTTTAAAATGCCTCTTTTTCTCTTGCTGGGCTGCTGGCTTGTAACTCTTACAGCCGTGAGATGTGTCCTGGAGCTGGAGCTGCTGCACTGTGAAATATGAGGAAGTGTATCTCAGGGTCTCTTTACCTGTAAATTAATTTTTTTATGCCTCAAGGCCATGATACATCAGGGTTCCTCTTTCCTCCATGTCATAGCAAATTGGATTTTACGTCTGATGTTAAGTAGCAGGATTTTCCCTGGAATTGCTTCTGCTGCCACAGAAATGAACCCGTTTCAGAGCAGGACATTGCCACTGCTAAACAGAAACCTGCACTAAACACATGGCAAGAAGAAGCCAAGGCAAGCTCTGTATCCATTTGTGGTTGCAGGTGGTATATGAAGAGGAGTGATTATGGTAATTAGCCCAGCTGGAATTTGCCCACAGCTCTGTGGGTACCTTGTAAACACTGCAAAAATGCCAGACAATCTTAATGGCCCCTTTGTCTCGTCTCTTTTATGTAGGTAGCCATTTGCACAAAACACTTTCCACCAGCACTTTGTTGGGGTTACACCTGTAGCAGCAAAACCTCCTCCTGGTATCCTGCCAGTTGATCCCACTTGCAGCATCCTGGGCTTTTTAGGAAGCTCTGTATCAGTGTTTGGTGTTATTTCAGTGGGATACTGCTGTGGAAAACATCAGCCAGAGCTGTGCCTTGCAAATTTGGGATGGTGTAGGATAAAGGCTGAGGTTTGTGTTGGTACAGCCATCTCCAGGGCAGGTAGCAGGCTCTCTGCTGCTCTTAGACTGGATGGTGTGGAGCTTTGAAGGAGCTGCCTGTGGAAAGAGAGGAATAATCTGAACAGTTAATGTGGTATGCCTAACCCTTGAGCTGAGAGTGAGAATATGGCACGTTTTGGGTGCCTGGATGTTATTTCACACAGTTCTCAGCAAGGAAGCTGTGCCTGGAAAAGCCTGGCTGCCCAAGAAACCCTGCAAATATTTGGGATGAGTGTGGTACGTGTTTTGGAGCAGAGCTGTGTGGCTCTGTGGTCTGTATCCCAACCCCTTGTCACTGAGGAGACCCCTAGACTCAGGAGAATGTCCTGCTGTGCTCCAGTCCCTTCCACTCCGGTGGAGACAGCGCATTTGTTACAGGCAGTTTTGCATCTGGTCTCTTGATTAATGGACTTGTCTTTTGCAGCCTATTTTGACTCTGACACTGCTTTCTGCTCCACAGATGCTTTGCTGATGTTGAAGAAAGTTTGCCTCGCTTGATAAAGACCAGATCCTGAAATTTACTTCCAAACCTGAAGTAACAATTTTTAACTTGAAATGCTTTTTCCCCAGGAGTCACTTCTCCAGAATCTTTCCCTTATTTGGTGCCTCCTTCACAGCTGGGACTGATGCTCAGGTGCCAAAGCTCTGTGCACTCCTTACCCAGAGCCAAACAGGTCCACGCTGGGTTCAAGCACAGCAGCTCTGCTTCCCAGCCTGGATCATGGCATTCCTTTTCCTGTGCTCCCTGGTGGCATTTCCAGTGTTGCTGTGCTGGCGTGGGAGACACCATTTTCAACCCTGTTTGGTCAGTGCACAGTCTCTTGAGATTGAGTCTTACTTTCTTCTTTTCTGGCTCAAGAAATGACAAACCTTTCCTGAGGCTGTCTGACCGCTGCAGTTCTGTGTGCTGTCAGGCCGTACTCCCTGTGGCCTCGTGGTGATTCGAGCTGGCTGTTCCAGGCTCATTGCTATCTCTGCTCTTAGCTGCTTCATGAGAAGTTGTTAGTAACTGTTGATTTCTTCCATGGTAACAAATCCAGTTGGGTTGGCAGTGAGGTGTGTGAACGCTCCCCAAGCAGCACTGGGCTGCTTCCTCTGGTGAGGTTGCCTCTTCCCAGGTGGATTTAGTCTGTCTGCACATGCTGACTCATGACAGCTGAAACAGCTGTTTTCAGCTTCAGGCACTACTGTGTGCAGGGACCCCTTCTTCTTCTTGACAGCTGGTTTGTTTTTGTAACTAATGCCTTCACTATATGCTCATAACTTCCATATCGGTGATGCCCGTTTTTCAACTGGAAAGGGCCAAAATCCATTTCTTGACATAGTTTCATTGTTGTATAAGCCTTACTTGATGGGCTCTTCCCAAGTGAGCAACTGGGACGATCCAGATTTGGTTCCCTGTCGCAAGGAGTGAAGTTGCCCACAAAGGACAGCAGTGTAAATGTACAGGGTGTCCTGCTCTGGCATCCTGACATTCGTACAGGGACCGTTTTTGGGAGATCTTTGGAGGGATTGGCTTTTGGGCTGCACAGTGAGTGAGAGGCAGGCAGAAAGTTGTTGCAGGTAGCACCGTGAGGATAATGAGCATGCTGGCAATGCTTTTGGGAAGTATTCCTCTCCACCATGTGAATGCAGAGCAGCAGATGACAAACTTCCTCCTCCTGTGCCCCGAAGCCAGGCCGTTCAGTGGAGGTCACTGTTTCCTTCTGGCTGTGAGAAGTGGAGTTTGATGGGAGGAGCTGGGAGGGCTCCCAGAGGCTGAGGGACAGGTGAGTCAGTAGAGAAACAGTCATTCAGAGAAAAGCCCAGTCAAAGCAGCCCATGGCCTTAGTATGAACTCTGAGATGAAAGGTCCAAAGTTGAGTGATGAGCTCATCAAAACCTCGAGGCTGTGAGAGAAAAAGTGATGAAAGTAGTGTGAGGTGCCTGCTTGAGATGCCACAGTGCTGGGGCACACAGGGTTCTGCCTGGGCTTGCTGGGTTTGTGCTTAAGTTGGCAAGAGGTATGAAACATGCTTCATTCCTAGAGGCAGGTATCACATTTCTTTAAAAATCCAATTATATATAGGCACATATCTGTGTCCCAGTTCTGCACTGGTTCCTGTGGAATGTGACTGGTTAGTCCTTGGGATTGCAAGTGAAAAGGCTGAGTGTGAAACTTGCTCCTAGAAGGTGGGGGCAAAGCTGGTGTCCTGGCAAGCTCTCCTGGAGCTGGATGACTGTGGGAATGCTCTGGGCATGGCCCTGCTGGGTGTCACTTTCCATTCAAGGTGGGGAGTTTTGGTTCTCCCCTGCTGCCAGTAAAGCAGTGTGGGGATTACAGAATGAGTACTCCTGGGGCTGTGGGTGAATGGAGGAAAACTTTTGCCCCAATTTCTTCTTTCCCCCACAAGCACCTGCCCATGAGCACTGCTTTCCAGTAGAGATGGGTCAGGTCATGAGCTCCTGCTCTTTTCCACATTCCCCATCAAAGGGTGTGGAGCATGGACCCTCTCCTCCAGCTCTTGCACAGGGGCTTGCTGGGGGCAGAGCAAGGCTCTTGCACTGAGCTGGGGGTCAGATTCCTTAGGCTGTGTCTTTGTCAGGGTGTGTGATTGCAGCTGGAGCCACAGAGCTGATCACAAACCAGCTTTCTGCCTCCACAAGCTGTTGCTTGAAAAAAAAAAAGAAAAGTAAGTGTTAAAGGTTTCAAGCTCTCAATTGCCATGGTGTCCTAAGGTGGAGAATCAGCTATATCCAAATTTCACTGGCAGAGTGAATTAAGGGCTTTGCTGTGCTGTCCCAGTATTCCCAAGTCTCTTCTGGGTTCCATCTGCAGAGTTAATAAAATGGTGGCAAATAAAGTTGAGTTCCAGTGGAAAGGGCTCTTTAGGGCAGCAGTAAAATAGTGAGTAAGCAAGAACCCCTTGCTGCGGGGGCCAGTTTAATTGGTCTGGCTTGTTTTATGAGACAGGTTTTATGTTTAAACTCGCACATGGCCCAGGAGCGACTGCAGCAGGGCATCATTCTCCTGCATGGGTCCTCTGGGAACGCAGCCGGGTTAATTACACCTCACTGAGCAGTTGCACCTCGCAGAGCAGCTGGCATCAGTCAGGGTGTGAGCCAAGGGGCTCAGCAGACTGGGGTGGGAGGCAGCCCCAGAGCTGGGACTGCCTGTGACAACCATCCCCTGCAGCCAGGCACGGTGTGGAGCTCGGGAGGTGCCAAAGAGTGCCCATCTTGCATCCTCTGGCATGTGCCCAGCTCTTGGCTGGGCATTGCCACAGCCCTGCCAGGTAATCTCATCCTCTCCCGTGTTCCCCCTGTGAATGGAAGTGGAGGAGTTCAGGCTATAAAAGCTTTGTGCAAATGGGAGTGGTGTGGTGGTGCTCTGGGTCGCTCCTGGTCAGTGTCTCCCCGCGCGGAGCTCGAGGCCTGGCTTTTCTCACCACGCTGAGGCTGTGCAGGCACGGGTGCCAGAGGAAAACCTCCTGCTCCAGGAAGGTAAAAACGAGGCCAGTCCACTCCTGGTGTGACACAGCCACCTCCAGGGCCAGGCAGAGTGACTGCTTACCCACCCACAGCTTTCCTCAGAGCCGTGGAGATAAGGACTGGGAAAGCCCAGAGCTGTGCTGAGCAAGCAGAGGTGGCCTAGAGGAGTAGTAATTACTCAAGTCAGGTTTTAGAGTTACTGGACTGAGGCAGGGCAGGAAGCTGCCTGCACACTGTGTGCTGCAGTGAGCTCCCTGTGTCCCCTTAGCTCCATGTTCATAGAATCATGAAATGGTCTGGGTAGGAAGGGACCTTAAAACTCATCTAATTCCAACCTGCTGCCACAGGCAGGAACACCTTCCCCTAGACCAGGTTGCTCAGAGCTCCATCCAGCCTGGCTTTGAATGCTTCCAGGGATGGAACACCCTCAGCTTCTCTGGGCAGTTCATTAATATCACTGCTGCTGCCAACTCTGAGGCTCTGCTGGTACATCTGAACACCATCCCTGCCATTGCCTAAGGCAATTAAATGATGGGGTGCAACATCACCCCAGTGCCCCCTCAATTCCGAGAGCTGCTCCTGGCAGGGCACAAAACAAGTGCTTTGAGCATTGTTGCTGAACTCGCCGTGCTGGCTTCTCTGCTGTAAAGCACTGGGGAGGACATCCTGCTCCCTCTCTGCCTTGTCCAGCTGCTGCTCTGCCTCTGACACAGCTGGGAGCACAGAACAGGCTGCTGCTGGTGGTTGTGGGGCTGTTTTTTTTCATCAGTGGGAATACTAGTGGGAAAGGCTGCCTCTGGGGACTCCTTTGCAGAACCCCTTAGGCTGTGCCATGCTTTGAGCTAGAGGGGTGTGGAGGGGGGGACCTTTGCCAGTTCCCAGGGTACCAGCATTGGGGTGCCCAGGATGCAGGTGCTTGGGGTGTGAATATTGGATTTGGGGTGCCTGGGGTGCGGGTGCTGGGGTTGGGGTGCCCGGGGTGCAGTGCTC
>NW_008662916.1:0-302 GCF_000695815.1 Acanthisitta chloris
CCCGTGCATGGCCCTTTGTTCTGGAGAACAACCAGAGGTCACGCTGTGCTGAATGTAGCTGTTGCGTCACCCAGTGCTTGTTTCTGAGCTTCTGGGTCAGCGTGGAGCTGCTGACCCCCAGGGGTGCTGGTCGTGGTGCTCAGTGTTGTGCACCTCCTCTGAAGTTTATGGAGTCTTGCATTTCTGAGCATGACTCTGATCAGTCCAGTCTAACCCAGAGCCTGGCTGTCTCTTCTGTTATTGGGCTTAATAGCTTTTCTGTCCTCTTATGTTTTCCAGTATGACAAGGACTTGCTAGTGGA
>NW_008662916.1:328-8073 GCF_000695815.1 Acanthisitta chloris
GAGCTGCATTCAGGGTCCTCACCAGGACTCAGGTGTGTGTTTGCTTCAGGTGATGCATATGGTAGCTGCTTCCAGCAAGTGCATATAATGCTGCTGAAAACTCCTGTCCACCCAGCATCAGGAGGCACATGGAAGCCTGTCCGTCCTGGTCATCCTTGCTCCGTGGTTCCTTGTCAGCACCTCCTGCCAAGGGCTTCCTCTCTTGTCCTGGATGCATGTTTGCAGTTTCCTTCTCCACAGAGCCACTGGCCAGACCAAGGGCCTTGTGCCACTTGGCCACATCTTGTCCTTTCCTGGGAGCATGCCCACCCTGCTGTGGGTCTCAGATCACTTCAGCAGCCACGGCAAAGAGCAGCTATCAGCTGTGGATGGCTGGGCCCTGCCTCGGCATTTATTCACAGACCAATGTTTTAACCTGTCGGCATTATGAAATCACATTGATTGGAGAGATTTTGTTTTATTCCTCGAGTCTGTTAATCAAAAGGGCAATTCCTCCTTTAATATCTTCCTGCCGCAGGCTCAGTTCTACTGTACCTTGTCCAAAAAATCTTTTATTTTCAAGGCACGGGGAAAATGATGTTTATAAAATATAAACTATGGGAATTTTCTTTCCCCTCTGGCTTTAGGAGGAGGAGAGCAGCTGGTAGAGAGTGGATGAGAAAGGCTTTATCTGCTATATTTTGGTTACTGGGCTTTGAGTGATGGGTTTAATAATTGATAGAGCAATTTAGCAATGATCCATAATCCTGAAAGAAGCCTACGCTGCCCTCCCTCTCCCTCCCTTTTGCCTTCCCTCCGAGACTGACAGGCTGCTCTCAGCAGTTTTTGTCTGCAAAATTTCATCCCTTGGTTTCTGTAAACAGCCTGACATGGGAGAGGGGGAAAAAAGCAGCTCCTTCTAAATCTTTTGTCTTGTTCCCACAAACAGCTGTGCTGCCTTCTCCTGCTCTGGGCTTCAAACATTTGTTAGCTCACATGCTCTTGCAGAAGAGAGCAGGAGGTTTTCTGTAAGGTCCTAACCTAAATGAATTGTGTATGCGCAATGTGTCCAGGGGAGCAGAGTGGTGCAGAGCCTCCCAGCAGGGACCCCTCCTCCCCATTCGAACCCAGGCTTTGTCCATGGCTGAATCCAGCTTTCATAATGCTGAGAAAGGTGCACAGCAAGAGCTTGATATGTAAGTATGGTTTACTTGAAAGTCTTTCAGGATTAACCTATGGAAATTGTCTTTTCCGAGAGCCTCATGTGGATGGTGGCAGTGAGGCTGGGATGTTGGTGGAGTGCCTGATGTGTGTGCCTGTGTGACTCCCCATTTTTAAAGTTGGATGCAAACCCATAGCAGCAAAGGGCTGTGCCTTCAGGTGCCTGGTGTGCACTCCCTCCACGGGGGTAGGGAGCTCCAGAGCTCCTGTGTGGGATGTCTGCCTCCTGCTTCATCCACAGTGAGTGCAGGAAGAGAGGGGAAAAGATGAGACAGGAAAAGGAGACAGAAGAGTAAGCAGAACAGAAAAAGAGACAAGGTTATAGGTGCTGAATGTGTTTTAGGGCCAAGGCAGGATGAAGAGAGGGAGGAGGTAGGTGCAGCCTGGCAGAAAGCTGGGTGTAGGCAAAATCAAGTGATAACAAACAAAACCAAAACCAAAACAAACAAATGATAAGAAACAAAAAAAATAACATGAAGTTATGTTTTTCCATATGTGTTGCATAGATGCCAGATTGACAACAAGTTGTAATTAAGCATGACAGAAAGTCAGCTATGCACAGCTGTATTATTCCTTAAAATGACAAGGGGTGAGGTCCTTTGGGACACAGCAGAGTTTATGGATGCTCCACCATGGGAGGTCTGTAAGACACACTGGCTGAGCGCATGCCAGGAGTGACACAGGCATTGATTGGAAGGCCCAGGGTCAGGGCAGGGAGGGAGTGGGTGGCTTTCCTGGAGTCTGGGCTAGCCCTGTCAGCCTCTGACACCATACTCTACAGTATTTTCACCCTTGCAAGTCAGCACCGTGGTGGAGCATGAGCAGTGTCAAGGGGTGGGTATTCTAAACTGCTTTGAAGGTTTATTTACTGTTGAATACCTCTAGCAGTGATAGGCTCACCAGGCTTGGTTGATAATTACCCCAGCCAAGTTGAGAAGTAATTCTCATGTAACTTGGTCTCTGTTTTTGAAAGACAAAGCTGTGCATGTATGTACACTTGATAAAAACACCCTGGGACCTGCACCTGTGCCCCCTGAAACACTCCCAGCTGTGTGGTATTTTGCCTGTATGTAGGAGGATCTTGGTGATCTTCCTATTGAGCAGTGTATAGTTACTGTACCTTACAGAGTTAGAGTAGTTCAGGTGAGAAGGGGCCTTGGGAGGTCATTTAGCCCAACCTGATGGTCAAGGTAGGGTCTGCCCCGAGATCAAGATCAGAACTTTGTCTTGCTGGGTCTTAAAAGCCTCCAGGGATATCAGCTGCACAGCCCCTTAGGGCAGCCTGAGCTAGTGGTTCTTTTATCAGCACAGTTGGAGGTATTTTCCCTGTTCCCAGAGGGAACTTCCCCTGTTTCAGTTTGTCTGTCATCTTCACCTCCTGTTAGCCACCTGAGTGAAGAGCCTGGGACCATTTTCTCCCTGTGGCAGAGGAGAAGGGTCAGGCTGCTGTCATGCACACCATGTCTGTCCCTCCCCTCACTGAGGCTGTTCTAGTTCACCTATGCATGTGGTGTCTGGATGTGCTGGAGATTGGTCACCACATTCCTTGGTCTGCTGGCCCTGTTTCAGAAAGGCTGTTGGTCCAGCTACTACCAGGGTCCTCATTTCAAGCCCACTGTCCCTCAAGTCCAGGTACTCAGGGCCTTTTCCCACTGAGCAGTTCCCCAGTTGTCACCGGAGCTCATCTGTGCCAGGGGCCCAACTTGGCATCTGTCCTGGCTGCATTTCAGGAGGTCCCCATTGGCCCATGACTCCTGCCTGTCCAGGTACTTCGGTGGGGCAGCGCTGCCCTCAAGTGCATTGCCAAGTCTCTCCAGTCTGGCATCACCCATAAACTGAATGAGGATTCACTCTGCCTCCTCCTCGGGTCAGTGATAAAGACATTGAACAGGACAGGTCCAGAAAAACCCTGCAGCACCTCACTTGTTATCAGCCTCCGGTTTAGATTTGTGTCCCGTAACATAAACCATCACCGAAGGCAGAGTGGATCCAACTTCCAGTTCTCTGAGCTGATACAGATATGTTTTGAAGTGTTGCAGACACCTGAGGAACGGGCAAGGGCAGAGTGAGCAGTGCAGCGTTGGAGCTACCCTCTAGTGGTGGTTGTGCTGGTGGTCTGACAGCCCTGGAAATGGCTCTGGCTGTACCCACAGGCCTTTCCAGAATCCAGCTGTATATGTGTCTGACCTGCGGGCGTGTCAGTAGGCCCTTTGGAGGCAATGTCCCTCCTTATCACTCTAACCAGCTCATCTTTCTGGGCAAAAAGTACACTGTGATAGATGGTGTGGTGTTCCTCAATGGCCCTTTTCCTCCCTTGTGAATACCCCTGCGCTGACTAAACTTGCCAGGGTTTGAACTTTGTGCTGAAATCTGAAAGGCATGGTGTGCTTGCATGTCCTGGGATGAGTCCTGACTCCTGGGGCTGTCCCTTGCTGGGGTTCTGCTGGACTGGTGTTGTGTAACAGAGTTGAGAGATCATGGCAGTCCTTGAGGCCCTAGCAAGCAATGCACAGAGCTGTACCAGTTCTGTATGGACTTCAGCTGAGCATCCACATCAACTCCAGCACTTGGAGACCAGCAGTGAGAGCGAGCCCAGCTCTCCCCTGATGAGAGTGACACAGGTGGAGTCTGGAGCTGCTCTCTTGTCCACTGCATGGAGACAGAGGGTGAGCAAGTGAGCAGGAGCTGCTGGTGCTTGTAGGTGGTCAGCTCTGGCCCTGATGGCTAGCTTTATCAGAGACGTGAAGTCTGCAAATGCCCAGACCTGGAGCAGAGGATGGCTTTAGTCTGGGGATCATCCATATTTGATGTCTGCATCCCTTGCAGGTGTCTGTGCGAGTGGAGAGGTGATGGAAATAGCAACTGTAACCTTTTACTTCCAGAAAATGAGCCTGTCTCCTTTTACATCCCTTCACTTAAGAAGTGATTTGGGGTCTGAGAGGTACAGACGGAGGAAAAATAAGATGCTATGTGCGCTCCATTTCCATTTACTAAGAGCTAAAGGTCCTCTGCATGCTACAGTATATGGCAATAGAAAGTGGATACCTCACGAAATCCAAAAGGGTCAAGTGAGCAGGTATGAGAAAGAGTCCATAAAGATGCCAAAGAAAGGGCTCATCTGGGAGGAGGATCACTTGAGTAACTCCATCACTTGCATAAAAACCCCTCTGTAGGACACCCGAGGGATGCAGTTCCTCGTCCCCGCAGGAGGCATCTTGGTGCATGGGGCAGCACAAGCTCTGAGTAGGGTCAAACCCTCGGTGTGCAGCTGGTCAGTGCCTGCCTGCTCAGGCAGAGGATTTGGTTCCTGCACCTCTGCCCCTGTCCAGGGCTTTCTGGGTGGAGAGGTGAAAGCTGATGCTTCCTGGAATTCAGGCTTTAGCAGATAGACAGGAGCTGTGTATGTCAGCTCAGAGACATCATCGCTGTAGGTCTGCCTGCAGCTCCCCACAACCTTCTTTTAAAAGTGTCATCCCAAAAACGAGAAGCAGGAACACTCTGCTCAAGGTGCCAGCAAGTACCAAGTTTTGTGTTATATTTTTGCCTGATATGTATACTTGTCCATGAAAGACTCTGCTGAGACTATCACACTTGACCATGGGACCCTACCAGAGGTGGTAAATTATCCCTGAGGAGGGCAGTTTGCAGGGAAGTTTTAAAATTCAGAGAGAGCCCAGCTCTCTGAATCACGGTCTGTGGAAATGAATTTTTTTGGCATTTGTTTTTAATGTTCTGTGATGTGTGGGTGAAAAAGCCAGCGAGCTAGACTGGTAATTAATTTTCCTGACAGAAACACCAGACAATGAAATTACCCTGCCACAAAGCAGGGTTGCTAAAGTAAATACTCTGCCAGCAGCAGGCCTGAGAGCAGGATGGGGTCATATGTGAGGTGCAAGCAAATGACGAGATGGTACTGCTACCCCTGGGGACTGCGGGCACTGCCAGTGTGTGACCCCTCATGTGCTGGGCCCTGGCACCAGCAGCTCTGGTGT
Source organism: Acanthisitta chloris (assembly GCF_000695815.1). Taxonomy (NCBI): domain Eukaryota; kingdom Metazoa; phylum Chordata; class Aves; order Passeriformes; family Acanthisittidae; genus Acanthisitta; species Acanthisitta chloris. The sequence continues at coordinate 5,521 of NW_008662916.1, forward strand.
ACACAGGCACATTAAAGCTGGGCTCTAAAGTGATGGGGGACTTGCTGGACCCAGTGCTGAGCCGAGGAACAGGTCACCATTTGCTGTCCAGGCAAGTCGCTTGGTTGGAAAGGGGTAGGAGATGTGGGAAGTGGGGGTGGGCTGGCTGGTTTTCTTTTGGAGACGGAGGCTCTTGGCAGGGCTCTTCAGTCTTTCCCAGGTTGGTGGCAAGTGGTTTCTATATCTTTGCTCTGTGCTGGTGAGATTTGTGGGCTGTGGAACAGGTTGTGCCTGCACATGCAGAAGAGGAGTGTCTTTCGTTGGGAGACACTGGAGGCAGCTCATGGGAGAGGAAGGACAGGAGGGCAGTTTTCTGTTTTCCCGCCACTCTTTTACCAGAGGCTGGAATTTACTGTGCCAAGGGTATTGTGGGTGCACAGCCAAAAAACTGGTGGAGAGCAGTAAATGGGGATGTTCCTGGCTGTACCTAGGTGTCTGGGAGAGGCTGTGATTGTGGGATGTCAGACAAGATCCTCACCGCAGTTGAAAGGTTTGGTGAGTCTGTGTTTAAAAAACAGTGTATTGTTGTACAAAAAACACTTCCCTGTGCAGCCATGGAGAGAGAAATGTGTTGGAGACCTCAGTGCTGTTCCGGGAGGGCATGTGAGTTGTCCTTCTGATTTATGATTGCAATACTCTGATGTGCACATTTTTATAGAGCATGTTCCCCTGTTACATAGTGGTACCACCCAAGAGCTGCCTGACACAGGGAGACTGTTGGCTTTCCCTTTGGAAAAGAGAATTGCAGTGTTTCTATTGCTGAGCCAAGTCTGAGTGCTTTCAGGAGTAAAAGGGTTACTTGTGGTGTGCACTGCATGTGCATTTCTGTACCAGAGTTACTTAACGTATTCATTATTTGTAAAAAGTGGTGGACCAGTAGTGAAATGCTTAAGTGTTTAGATACCACAGACTTGCTTAGGTTGGGCTGCAGAAAAGAGTGAGGAGCATTTAAGGGACTTGATCTAGATTACAGGCAACATTATGCTGGATCAGTGCAGCACTGAAAGGCAGTAAACATTGAAAGAGGGAAAAACGAACCGTTTCTACATAATTCTATGTCCTAAATTAACTGCAGCTCCTCTGGAGAAAGGACTGTGTGTCTCAGAGGATCTCCTAGATAAAACATCTGCTGAAATGCCTCGTGTCACTCCAAAAGCAAACAAAATATTAAGCTCAGGGATGACTGGAACGCAACAGCATTCTGCAAATAGTGTAAAACAAGTCTGGGGAATATCCTCCTGTTTAACTCTTTCTAGGTTTGTACAGCCTGTCTCTAACCCGTCGTGCCAGGAAAAGGAGTTGTAGAGCCAGGCAGTGGAAGTGGATTGAAATGTCCATGGGATGGAACACTGCAGAGCCAGAAGCTGCTGTAGACAAGGGAGAGTAGGGCAGAGATAGAAAAGCAGCTTGTGCTAAAGGAGATTTGAGCACTTCCATCTTCACCTCTAGGCCAATCCATGTGCACATGAAGTGAGAGGTGACAAATTTAAACCTGGTGAAGGAAAATTAGGCTTTAAACAACTGAGTTAAGATACTATTGAAAGCAGAAGGTTGCCTGTGGAACTCTATGCCACAATGTGTGATTGAAGTCAAGATATCATCTTGTCTTAAAAATTAACATGTTAAGAAAGAGAGGAGTTCCCTGTGTTAGATACAGGTCTATATGCAGAAAGATGTATGAATCCATAACTGAGCATTTAGAACAATGTCCACCCAATAGAGGTTCAGAGGTATTTTGTCAGTGGGCAAGGTGTATTTCATTACAGACCTTGTAGCATCCTCCACCAAAATGCTTGGCATTGGCCGTCTCAGGCAGGCAGACTGCTGCTCCCTCTGGTGACTCCAGCTCTCTCTCTCACTCCGTGAGCAGGAGGTGTCTGCTGGCTGAAAATCCGAAAGCCTGTGTGGTGTCCAATACCTGTTGTTCTTGTGGTGCCTTCACAACTGCTTAATTAAGTCAACAAGATCTTTTTGTCGTAAGGCCACTCCCTCTGCATGGAAAAATCGCAGTCATGGCATGAAGGTTGGGAAAAAGCCACAGCGAGCACTGGCTGTGGTTGTATACCATATCACTTAGATCTGGCTCCACTCTCTCAGGAGTTCTCATCACTGCTCCCAAATTGTCATCTGTTTGGGGCTGAACGGGCAAAAGCTGTGTTTATTGTTCAGGCTCGATTCTGTAACGTGAATAACACCTTTCCAAAAAGTCAGATAAAGTAAAATTATCTCACCACCTCCCTACAAGGATAGGTCTGGTTTTATTAAACCAGAATAATTGCATTCCCTTTAGTTGTCTTGTAAGTGTTCATACAGTATGGAACTGGTTTGTCCTTTTCTTCCCAACAGGAGAGATGCAAAATTTCTTTTGCGTGTAAAACAGAAATTCTCTCCTAATTGCTGCACTCCAGGAAGTTGAGCTCTAAGGAAAACCCTCAGGACAGATGAACATTCAGAAGGGAAAAAAAAAAAAGAGAGACATTTTGGAATCTCAGATTCTAGGTCATCCCTTCTTGC
>NW_008662917.1:0-3712 GCF_000695815.1 Acanthisitta chloris
GGGACTGCCCCACACACTTGGTGCTGTCTTATTCTTTCACTAAGGGGTAAAAATTCTAGATGCTGATTTGAGCAAGCACAATCCCAGTGCTAGGAAACCTGGAATTTAGAAATGAATATGTATGTACACTGTACTTGCAGTACTAATGGAACACAACTTGGACACCAATGGCAAACAATGCTGTAATAGTAAAGAAAAGAGTCATTTATCACAGCCATTTAACAGAAACAAATCAAAAGCCACCCCAGAAAGCCACTCACTTGCTCTGGTCTGATCCAATAAGCATCTGAGGAACTCTGTCAATGAGGTGTTTCATCACCCAGTGCCAGTGCAGAGACAGAAGTGACAACCCTTGTGAATCCACTGTCACGGTGTCAGAGACAGCCCAGAGCCTGTCACGCCACAGCAAGCAGCATAAAATCTAACAACAAGCCAAAAAAAGGTTATACTCTTCCCACTGATGCATGTTACAGAACAATTTGCACTTCAAGCAAGAGAAAAAAATTAATATTACCATCACTTGGATAAACATTAGACTTCCATAATTGTTTCATAGCCTGCAGGGTCAGATCCAGATGCCTCAAACACTTCCAGGGATGGTGACTCCACCACCTCCCTGGACAATGCTTTGTACTTGGTGCTACACAACTAGTACTCAAGTACAGGGTCTCTAGAAATACCACCCAGCCCTACTGGCAGGTGGAACAAGTCACACCCAAGCAATCCCTGCACCAAGTCTACAATGCCAAGACCTCAGGAAAATGATATTCCTTTCATAGTATTTCCCCCTCAACTGCAACCACTATCTACATCCCAGGTGTGTGCATTTAGGTAACATGATTCCCACCCCAAGTATCTGCAGGCTGAAAACCTACAATCCCACATAGAATAACTGAAGACAAAGCACAAAGACAGCTAGAAAACAAACATGACCATGTGCCTGCTGTCAGGCATGTTCTGAGCACCAGTAGAACCACTGTGCTCTGATTCATGGTGCCTGAAACTAGTGTTCTGCACATGACCTCATTTCACTTAGCTTCCACAAACACACTACTGCAGGTCTACTCACATCGTACGTGTCATCATCACTCAAGGCCACTTGAGTAGACTTCACCCAGTGAAATGTAAATGCATCCCAAAGTTCAAAGAAAGCAGCAAGGTTGACCACGATTGCATGAGGAAGACAGTTGTAACTTCCTGGATCTGCAGGTTGGGGAAGAGGGAAAGAAAGGCAGACACTGATTATTACAAACACATCACAGAGAATCATAGAATTTTAGGGGTTGGGATGGAGCTCAGAGCTGACCCAGCCCCAAGCCCTGCCCTGGGCAGGGACACCTCCCACCAGAGCAGGTTGCTCAAGGCTCAGCCAACCTGGCTGTGAACACTGCCAGGGTTGGGGCAGCCACAGCCTCCCTGGGCACCCTGGGACAGGGTCTCACCACCAGAACAGGCAAAACTTCTGCCTAAGTTCTAACTGAAATTTCCCTCCTTCAATTTGTCCCCATTGCCCATGTATGTGTATATATATTTACATATAAAACCATAATGAGGGATTCGTTGATCAGTTCCTTCTATGTAGCACATTAACTTCATCACTGAATTTTCCCCCTTTGTCTTAGGAAAACATCCTACTTACATAAAACCACAAAAAGAGGACTAGAACACCACATCTGAAGAACTTGGCTATTCTTACTAGCGAAAAACCAAAATTACATTCCAGTTTCCCTTCACCATCGTCCTGAAAAGACATCCCCCACCTCTCTCCAGCCCTGGCAGGAGTTGCAGAGAGCCAGGAGGTCACCCCTGAGCCTCTTCTCCAGGCTGACCAACCCAACTCCCTCAGCCCTTGCCCATGTGCTCTGCCCTTTGCTGCCCTCGTTGCCCTTGGCTGGACTCGCTCAGTGCCTCAATGGCCTTTGGGCAGTACACATTTCATAATTGCACATGAACTATATTTCAACTTGGCTACAGAACCCAAAGGGACAGTGAAAATCGACCCACTTTTGTGGAAATCCAGAGACATCCTTAAGACACTGTTTCTTAGCCTTCTGCTGGGAATCAGGCTCTTCTCGGTGTAACTTCTCTTTTCTTGGTCAAGAAATAACACTGCCCTGAGTTGGAAAATAAAGGTGTTAAAAATCCAGTCCTGTTTTAAAGCACTATGACAATGGTGAACTACACAGTGACATTTGAACTACAAAGTGACATTCATAAACTCACTGGATTATGGAAGAAGAATCAAGAACAGCTTGAATGTCGTTTCTACAGAAAGAAGCTTCACACAGAGCAGATTCCTGACCTCACCAGGAAGGAAAAAGTACTGAGCTGCTAAGCAGCTGCAACACCTCAGGCTGTAAGTTATGTGAGAGCTGCTTTCCTTGCACTGCAGCCTCAAGACCTGTGTGCTTTTTACTCTTACTATGAAAAGCAGGGCAACTGTTTAAGTTGACTCCAAAAGCAAAGCAGCTATTTAAGCTTCATCAGAGATTTCACACTGCTGCTTTAATGCTTCATCCCATAGCTCTGGTTTGTCCTTGAAGTGCTATATGGAATGTTGGGAGCTCTGCTGCCTATATAGTGATGAGTTTTAGCTTACATCTACAGCAAACAAAGCAAAGAACTTCAACACCTGTACAAAACCTCTGCCTGGTCTTTTACATCACATCTATCAAAAGCTAAAAACACTTGGCAGACAAAACAAGTGTTTACTCAGCATTGATTAAAATCACTAGGACAGTCTTGACAAGATTTTTTGTAACCCACCTGTTTGCTACAGACTTCAAAAGGATCAGAATCTGCTCTGTGTGTTCCGTATCTGTATCAAAGCTCACTGAATTCCTAATGATCTCCAAAAACTGCATATTCCACCTTGGGTCCAGAGGCATCACATGTTCATCTGGAAAGGCAGATAAGACAGGACAGCAGTGAAGATATGGCTCAGTAGAAGGTTTTTCTAGGTGTCCTTGTCTAAGCAAGAACATTTGGAAAAGAAAAAGCCTAAGGGGTCAGCAGAGTCTAAAATTCTCACTCCAGATACCCAAACAGAGACAGATTAAGTTGACTGTGGAACAGAACAGTGACAGTAAATTAACTAGAGTCAGAGCACCCAAACAGCCTGGAAACTCCAGACCAACTCACAGTCCAGGTGAGACCCATGACCATCCATACAGGTCCAGTGTCATTGCATATAACTTTCATGCCCCTAACAAGCTTGGAAAGGGAACATGCCTGAACTCCTTGCAAAACACCAAGGGAAAATTACAGGCCACAACATGGGGTTGAGAGCAAGACAGCAAAAAAGCTTTTGATGGAATTTCTCCTGGCACAAAAGCAATGTACAGTTTGAACTTCCCCTTTGTTTTGCCATATGTGTTTCCTAAGAGTGGTTGCAACGTGTTCAGAGAACAAATAAAGGAAGCACCAATACCTTAAAAGAATTTTTTTCAGAAGTACCTGTCATACTTGGCTGTAGCAACTTGATCATGTTACTGACTCCAGATGAGAGGGGACTGGCATAGAAATCACCAAGGGCTACAGCACCTGCTTCCAGGTGAATCCTCATGAGATCTGGAGCTGAAGAGAAGACAACACAGGTCTAAGAGAGCACTGAATAGGAATAAACTTCAACTGAGCCAGCACAAGCAGAACGAATCAAATCTGTGTGTGCACTCTGGATATGCTGGGTCATCTCAGAATCACAGAACCATCA
>NW_008662918.1:0-10859 GCF_000695815.1 Acanthisitta chloris
ATATATATATACACACACACATGTGTATATATATGTAGTATAAACATCAGTATAGTTCTTGCAATGTGATGTCAGGTAACTCAGAACATTAGCTAAGATAGAACAAACTGTTCTGCTTTTGTAATTCCTTTTTCTGTGGTTAGTTGTAAAGGTTACTGATCTCTGGAGAAAGCTAATAGATCACATGTTTAATGTAATAGCTTTTTGTATTTTCTGCTTTATCTGCTAATTTATAAATCTTTTAAAGTAAGCTCATACAAACGGGGAAATTTATGGAAAAGACAAAACCAATATGTATTTACTCATTTCCTGTCATATGCTTAATGCTACAAGAGCTGATTTTTTTATATTCCATGTGTTCCCTAACACAAGTAATTGAAACCTGGAGTTACTCAAACCGTTATCTCAATACATAAAGTACTTTGACATGGAATGCATAGCAAGTTCCCTGTGTTTCTTCACCTCTGCATTAATCATAATTTATTTTACCCATAATTTTTCTCTTGCTGGTCTTTACAGAACGTAAAATTAGTGTGTGTGTACATGGCTCAGATCTACCAGGAGTCACACATAGTAGTAAATGTCTTTCTGTAGAGCTATGTCAGTTGACATGGAACAAGGGCAGGTGACAAAAAAACTATTCAGAGCTCCCTTAGTACCAAACTCATTTGTGTATTGGGGCATTAAACAAAATTCTTCTTAAAAGGACAGATTTCTAACATTGACACTGCTGCTTCTGTTCTATATGAAAATTTACTGCTAGTGTTTTTATAAATTTTTTTGAAGAATACTGTAATTTTAGTTTTGTATAGCAGTCCACAGGGTTGTGTGGGTAAATATTATGCTACTATACTGGTAGCCACATTGACCTTGTGTACACTATCATTTCTATCCTAATAAAGATCAGGTATAGAACTTGCAGCGTTTGGCAGACAGGAAAAAACTGCATTTGCAAACAGGATTACAGTTCCAGTAGACAAGGTATTAAGTAAACTATGAATTGAGCATTTCTTAAATCTCTGCTCTTCCTGCATTATATTGCAGAAAGAAGCAATGTATAGTTTTACTTCAGCTTGAAGCAGCTTCTGCATAAAGACAAACGGATAAATAGATTAACTTCTTTAGTGTCTGACATTAACTCTTCATAGTTCAGGAGCTTTGAAAGTTACACAACTTAAATTTCATGGTTCCTGCACATTTTTATATAGCTAATTCTGTCAACATAGTTCAGTGGTAAAACTGATCATCTAGTACCAGGTTCTCTCTGAGGAAAGGTGCTTTCCTCCAGGGAGGCTGTTGGTGTTCTGTGAACATGTTAAGACTGTATATACTCAGCTGGACTTTCTCCCAAAGCACAGGATAGAAGAGTTAGGGTAGGTAGGACTATGTAGTACTGCAAGTAGTAAAAACATTTGTAAAGATGATTGAAGTAAAGGCAACTGAGCTGAGGCAATAGTCATATTTGCACAGTATAGATGATAATTAAGGTATTGCCTCTAACAAAAACAGTGAAGAAAATGATGTGCCTTTGCTGAGAATGTAGGTGCAAGAAGGTTTTTATCAGTGGCTGTGCTGCTGTGCACTGCTGCTGCACACTAGGACATAGAACAGTAGAGGGAGACCTGAGATGACTTCTTACACCACGTCTTGAGTTTTTTGATATTCCTTGAGGTATTTTCAGTCAGCTGAATTACCATGGAAAAGGGTACAGGCTATATAAGCCAATGTTTCTGGGATTTAATTAATGCATTTTATTCACATCCCGTTCAATTGTGATGATTTCCTTTAACTTTTCTGGGCATAGTAGGATAGAAATTATGGTCTACAATTTTTCAAAGTATAATCAGTCAAATTATTTTTAATAACTAGTCTAAGTGCATTGCTGCCTTAAAGTCTGAGAGAAAAGTTACCTCTTTTAAATAAGGAAATTTGCATCTAAAAGGCACCTTTGGCTCAGTCAGCTGTGTTGATAGTTACTCTGTGTCACCTGTTTCCTGTTAAAGCTTAACCAGTTTGCTAAACTAACATCTATCTAAACCATTGAAATGTAAAGGCTTATATATTAAAAAGCTAGTATGAATTTCTTTTATGTATCATATCTCCATTTTTTCCTAGGTAAATGCTAAAAGACTTTAAAACTTTCTTTTTGTTCCCCAAAAAATTCACTGTAGTTCTCACTTACTTAAAATACTGTGAATTTTTTGTCTTGGTTTGCTGCAGAGCCCTAGTAAATTAACAACTTCACTCCTTAGCAGTAATACCTGTGAAGGAGCATTTGCTTGGCTGACGTTACACAGTTGTAGGAAGAAGTTGGTGGGTATCTTGCTTCTGTAGCCACAATAAGGAGCAAGTGTGTGCAGTGGACCATCTGTGATCTTTGTAATGCTGCTGACTAGAGTACAGAGGCAGTTTGGCTTGAGTCTGAAGGTTATGTTTCCTTAAGGAGCTTTATCTCTTAAAGAATCTTAAACCTCTCAACTTCTAGAGAGATGAGCTTTATCTTTTTCAGTTAAGGCTGAGGCGTATTGTTTGTGTGTGCGCAATAGGGAAATAATAATCTCAAAATTTCTTTGCCTTTTCAGTAACAGGAATTTGGATAGATTTGGATATAAAAGTCAGTAGTCATGTAGTTAACACCTGTCAAGGGTTTTGTTTAAATTATAACGCTGACATCAGAAGCATGTGCTATGAATTTTTCTTTTGAGACTTTGGATGTATAGAGATGTTGCATAAAGCCAGCTTTCATCTTCCTGAGGTATGAAAGTATTGAGAAGATCAGCTATTTAGTATATCAGTTCACCAATTACATGGAAGCTCACAAAAATACACTGATGATGCCACATAAAGGATGCAGCTGCATACTACAGAAATGGATAAAATGTGCACACAATGTGGCTTGGGGTGGGGAGAGAATAGAAGAGATCTCATGCCATAGGTTCAGTCCTGGCAAAAAGTACTTGCTGTTGGTTCTGTTTGCAGGAGGGTTAAATGTTTGCTCTTCTGGAGAGATCCTGTGTAAACACTGAGGGGGTAAATGAACTTCTAATTGAGCTATTGGTCTAAAGGTGTCTTGGGGGCTTGTAGGCCATCTGGCTTCTTCCGGAGCGTCTTGCGTAGTGGTAGTTTGATGACTTGTGTGCTCTAGTATGACTTCTTTGAGTGGGTGGCTGGTTTTTTTTAGTTACCAGTCCGTGAACTCGAATGGTTCAGTGATGCTGAAAAATAGCCCACTTGTCTTAAATGCAACAGCAAGTACAGCTTCTGATCGAGTGTACTGCTGACATATGCACTCGAGGTGGAGAGTGAAGAGTGTTTTCCTAACACTGGTAGATTATTACATGGGATAGGTCAGTAAACTTATGAATGATACCTTCTCAGCACACTGTCTCCCACAGTATAAAAGCACAAACACCATTTTACCTACTGTTGTTGTCCAAAGCATCAATAATCCCATTTTTGGCTATGAATGTGCAATCAGCATCCAGTTTTTTGTCACAAAACGTAATCTTTTTTGAGTGAGGCTTTTGTAAAAATGAGAAAATTTTAGTGGTGGCTTTGTATTTTAAATCTTTTTTTTCCGGTGCCATAGCATGGAACCCACATACAATATGGGGAAGTAAATTTTTTTCCCCAAACCACCAAAGTAACTGCAATTGAGATAGCAGCCTTTGATTATGGCTCTCTGTGTGCTGTAACCAGATAATCCCAGTGGTGTGTGTAATTGCTGTGGAAGATGTATTCCCAAAAGCTTTCATAATGGCAAATACCAGCTCACATGATTGGAACCTAAATAAGAATCCTTTTTTCTTTTTTTTTAAATACACTGGATTTGTGCAGGAAGATGTTCTTGGTTGGTATTATGCTGCCTGTTGCACAATATCAGTGATGTTATGGCATTTGTGTTGATAAGTCAAGCTGAAAGATGTTTGCTGTTCTGGGAACAAACTTGACAGAAATCCATTCAGTCAAAGCCCAGGGAATGGTTACTCAGTTTAGAAAAAGGTTCTATTTCCTCATTGGTCTAAAAATTCAGTTTAAGAAAACAGAAAAGACTTTTACAAGAAGAAAATAAAAGGTGATGCTAGCCTGATCGATTTTTTTATCTTCTGATCCTAATAAATCAAATCTGCAGCCTGTTAATCTGATGGAATGATAATGTTTCTTTGATCAGTTGCCTTTGTTTCATCTTCAGTCCTGTATTGTTTTACCAACCTCTGTTTATCAGAAGGTTTCAGCCCTAACATGGGTTTTCTTTGGTACTGATACCTGTAGAAAATGTTCCACAGACTTCTTCTAGAAAAAGCCACAATGATTCCATTCTAGCATTGTGAGTTTTTTGAACATATCTAGAAGAATATCTTTCTTGACAGAAGGTGTAGGAGTTTAGTTGTTTACGTAATCTCAAAAATGAGGCTTTGGGGAATGAGTACTCTTCAACAAAACGTGCATGGCACTTCTGTGTATCTTTGACCTTTTACCTTTATCTTTCTTTCCTACTCAATAGGTCACTGTTCTTTAGAACTTTTAACTTCTTTTGTTTGTAACAGGCACTGTATGCTCATATCTCCTTAATGATATGTTTTTATGTATTGCAAAACACAAATCAATAAATAGCATTTACTTTAAAGGCCATCTCAAAAGGCACAAAGACAGTGAGGAAAGAATTATCAAGTTAATCACAAAAGCCTCCTACCTTTACTCCAATTTTCAAACACCATGAAATCCATCTCAATGGCTGAACTGAAAATGCATTATCAGTGTTCAGATTTTTGCATCATTTTGTTAAAAAAAAGTCCTTTTAAGGTTAAATGGCTGATCCAAGCTTGTATTTACAGAAGAAATGTCTTTGTTTCAGGTCAAGGGAAATATTTTCCTTTTAGAGCACAACTTCAGAAGCCACATGCCCTGGTCCTGCAGGCAAGTAGGTACATACTAAATGTTAACAATAGCAATGCCATTTGATTGCTTGCTGTAGTTATTTATTTTAATTGTTCAGTAATAGTTGTGAAGAACAAGTTAGTGTTTCTTGCCTCTTATTCCGTATTTTGATTTAACTTTTGAAGTACTTAACTTTTGGTACTTCTTAAAACACTGAGTTTTGGTTCAAATTATCTCCTTATGCTACAGAAGTATTTAGGAAGGTTTCTGTTGCAATACCTACATCATAGGTGGTTCATATTCTAAAAAGCATTCTGTTATTGAAAGTGCTGCAGATAAGGAAAAAGCGTGGATACCTCTTATTTTATGCTACATACTGATGAACACAGCTTTTATGTATTTCTGAACCAGCTGTACCTGTCTTGAGGCCAAATGATATTGTAGTCCTCTGGTAATAGCCAGTGAGAAGAACTAAATACTACATTAATTAGTATTTCTGCTATGTAACATGAACAATAAGAAGTAATAGAAATTCTTTTATGGTCAATAATAACCTATGATCCTATAGCATTTAGAGGCAACTTTATACTAATTACAGATACTCCTGTAAGGCTTTTGATTTTCATAAATGTAGATATTGACTAATAGGATTCTTAGTATACCACCATGTCTAGTCAACATCTGTCTCTGTGCACAGTATTCCAGGAACATTGCATTATTATGTGAGCCAAATAACCATCGTAGGGTTGGACTTGATGATCTTGGAGGTCTTTTCCGACCCGGCTGATTCTATGATTCTGTGATCTTCAAGTAAAATGACTTTTGGTTGAACAGGTCAGTTAGAGACAGGACTAGTCTTTGCCTGAAGCCTTGTATTAAAATTTGGATAAAAGGTATTTGGTGATTGTTAAAATCACCAAAGAAAGAATGACCTGTAATTACCTATCATATCAATTTCCCAGTTGCCTATATGTGCATGTACTTTCTGCCACGTGCACATTCTCTTGACTTCTTATGTCCCCCTAGCCTAGCCTTGTCTAATGCAATCCCCTTAAATCTCCTTGAGCTATCATTTGCTTACGTGTATAATGTTCTTTTAAGCCTGTATGTCTCACTCTTATGTAGAATATAAGTTTGCCTCAGCTACAAGTTGCTTAGCTTGATTTCTTCTGTTGGTTTTTGTTTCATTGGTTTCCTTTCAGTATGTGTGTATTTGGACCAAGCTTCTTATTGATTTGGTGGATAGGTGCTGTTGCTGGTATATGTGTTTACTTGTAGTGCCAGCAAGAGTTGTTGACATAAAGATTATCCTCACTTTTCTTGCACAAGTTGCAGGCAAACGTGTGAAGTGTTCATCACTTCATCCCAGAGTTGTTTCAGTTTCTAATTGTATGAAACTGTTACTACACTGCTCTCTTGCTTCAGTTCTTCAGGGTTATTGTGCAGCTACAATACCTCATTTTTTAAAAGACAAAGTTGTATTTTGGAGGAAGACTTGAGCAGCATAGTAAAAATGCCAGAAGAGTTCCCTGTGATGTAATCAGAATTCTGCATTAAGAGGTTTTTCTGGTTTTCCTTTAGTTGGCCAAGTGTCTTACTATATTTTCTACTCTACTATCATAAGGGATGAGCTGTTAAAAAAAAAAGCCCAGCCAAACAACTCTACAGCTTGAACTGAACTGAAAGTAAGTACTCTGAAGATGGTGATGAATAATTCATAGCCACCATAGTTTATTCTGTTGTAAGGTTGATGAATCAGTCCTTTAATTCTGTATACTACATGTAGGAGGAGTGTAAAATCAAGTATGCAAATAAGGGAGGGCAAAGCTCACAGTAGAAGTTAAAATTTAGAATTTTAAGAATATGCTACTTTATGTATTTCTTCTAGGGCCAGCTTTTCAGCAGGTAAAGGACAATATAATTGCTTTTTGCATATTTTAGGGATCAAGCTATTAACTACTTGCAAGTTAGGAATTTCATCGTCAAGTTGTACCAAAGCAAAGCAACAAGTTAAAAGAACACATTGGTTATCTTCTAAACTTTAGTGTTGGGGTGTATGAAAATGCTGGAAGGGAAAGAAAGTTGCACTTTTGCATTGTATTGCTATAATCCTTTGTCTTCTGATGCACTGCTGCCTGTTATTTCTGTAATTTTGTTTGTAGCTTGAAGCTGTGGTGTGTAACAGACAGAAAACAACTGTTAACTAGAGGTGGAATTAGTGTGGTTTACTTGTGGTCTATAGGGCTTAAGTAAAGACTTGATCAAACTCTTTGGATGTAACTTTTCAAAACAGGGATTTAGGCTTCTGGCTGCCATTAATATTCAGGAATGACAGGATGCTGAAGCTGTGTCACCCTCTTAAATTACCTTGGCCTGATGCTTAGTGATTGTCCTGGTGAGTGAATACTATTAATGAATAGTGAAATATGGATTAAAAGTGATGGGTATTTTGAAGGTATTTTAAGGGTAATTTAAGGTCATGTTGCATCACACAACTTTTCTAGAGTAACTATTGGAAGAGGATTTTAAAAACTTTTCAGTTTGGTCCTATGTCTAGCAAATCACTAGAGATTAGCAATCAGTTAATGACAGTCCGATTTTAAAAACCTTTAAATTTAGATTTCCTGATTTACTGTTTAGATTGGAGGAGATATACTATGTAGCATAATGTATTTCTGGTAATAGGTATATTAAACTTTAGTTGCTGTGTCTTGCAAATGTGAAACTTGCTGATGTAGTTACTGTTTTTTAATAGATCATTGACTCGTCAATCAGACTCTGACCATTTCAGAGATAAAAAGCCAGGCTTTCATTGGCTATTAGAAACAGAGCACCTTTCCACAAATTAAGAAATGGTGTAATAATTAACAGGTATAATGGATATGTGCATTCAGGTTTCAGTTGTATCTTTATGAGCTTTAGCTCCTGGTATCCTTGGTGTAGTTAACCCCCTGTCTGCCCACAGATACTTTAACTACAGTATGAAATGAGTTTTTGTGGAAAGTGCTATTTTCCTAATATGATCGATAGGTTTTTTGCTCATTTTTTAAGATCTGTAATGAATTGTTCTTTCAGACTTTTTGTTTAAAACAAGGCACAGTACTTCACTAAGAAAAAAGCATTAAATAAGTAATAATACCATTCTAAAGCAGCATAGCAAAGGTTCTTTAAGCAGATTTGCACATAGAGAATTTAGATAAACTTTAATTATTTTTTTTTCTGATTTACAGACGTAAATGATTTTAGGTCTGATGATTCCTAGTACAGGAAGGAGTTTGGTGTCTTTGACCTAGAAAGTCACTTGGAAATTACCAAAGCAGGTCATTTGGTAGTGGACACATTGCATGAACCAGAAAGTAGGCAGAGGTCACTTACTATTCCTATGCTCTAAATATCTTAAGAAAAATGTTAATTTTAGGTTTTGAAAATACGAATTGTATTTTAGTTGCAAAAATTTGCTAACATGAAGATTCAATTGCTTTGATGTAGTCATAGAATCATAGAAAGACTTGGATTTGAAGGGACCTTAAAAATCATCAAGTTCCAACTCCACTGCTATGGGCAGGGACACCTTCCAGTAGACCAGGTTGCTCAGGGCCTCATCCAACCTGGCCTTGAATATAGTGATACTGCAAGATATGAATCAGGAATATGAATCCTAAGTTTAGAGAAGTCAGAGAACTGGAAAGTTAAGGAAGACTTTCTGTATTTATGTATAATTTGCTAATCTTTAAATATGGCAAAACCCAAAAGAGCAGTGATATTTTATCATCCTCTCATTTTAAGTACTATATAATTGGAAGTTTACCAAGATGCAGAAGTTATTTTTGTTTTGAAAAGTGTTTTCCTATGAAGGTATTGTTGGTGTTTTAATTAGAAAATACTTGTCATGTTTTATATGCATCACTGTTTCAGAGTGTGGTTTTATACATGAGATATTTGTTCAGAACACATTTGTATGGAGGCTCACATCTTTACTCAATTAGTTTTTTACTATAAGGTGGCGTAGACGTCCTCCTATTATAAATTCAATTAATTTCAGGAAAATTCAGTTGCTTAATGGTATCAGTTGTCCTTATATATGTATATGGTAGCAGATTTTGACAGGGTTCAGGTTATTTTGTGATCAGTAGCACAGGTGATGTTTTAGTACTGTAGCAAGTCACCACTTAATACATCTTTTTCATGTCAACGCTACCGCGGTGTAAGGTGTGTTTCTAAAAGCAAATACTTGGATACTCATCTTAAAAAAAGGTATTTTCAAAGTACTCCTTGATATTAGTCACAGGTCTTAATGTGTGTTGTGATGTGTAAATGTAAATAGATGAGTTTTTTTGGAAGAAACAGCAGGAACTTCTCAATTATGTTTGGCAGTGTCATGCCTGCTGTAACTTGAGTCCTAATTAACTGCAGTTACAGTAGGACTTAGCTGGTTTAGACTATCCTGTGAGACTGTGCCAAGATCTTCCAGGTCCACCAAATGAAATCCTCAAGGGGAAAAAAGTGGAAGGGGCACAGTAGTTGTCTTTTTCTTTCCTCTTCCTAATATCTCAATATATGTCCAAGTAGGTAGCTTGCTTCTTCATAGAAAATGAGGGGTAGTGGGATGTGATCTATGCATTTCTTGTCTTACACTGAGACTCTGGAATGCAACCTTCCCTGTTCCTAACAAATCTTGATAAACCTTCCAGTTATTTCCTCATTTATTTGTATAATAATATATTCTGCTGTGACCTATCCTTACTTCCTTAACCATAGATAGATAGATAGATAGATAGATAGATAGATAGATAAGTGATCTCCTCTTTCTGTATTCTGATTCTTATACTATTTAATACTGTAGTGCAAGCAAAACTGCTTAAAGCAAATGACATACTAATCCATAAATCAAAATAATTAAACAGAATTCCACTGTAATCTTTGTCTTCCCATTTCTTCTATTTCCCCCTTAATTAAATCTAAAACTCTTGTTTTGCCATAAGGATCATATCTTAATGCAATAATTTAATGAGTTGAATCCCAAGGATAAGAATAGTAAATAAGTTTTTAGGAAGGCTACAGGTATGCCAAGATAACCACTTTGTCCAATTCAGACCCTTCATAAAGACTTTGTGTGTTTATATATGTGTGTATGTATATACACTGAGGAGACAATCTATGGCTATTGGGATGCATTTCTGTTCACATTTTGTTGTTTTCATAAATTGGTAACACTTTTGGTTAAAAATAACATAGTAGTGCTTGGGAATTAAAAAAACAAAGCTAATTTTCCATGAGTTTAATATGGTGAGTAGACACAATTATGAAAATTTGTGAAATTATGAAAAAATACAGTGCTTAAATGTGATTCTGCAGTAATAGTTCTCCTTCAGTCTTAACTGATTAATTCATTGTTCAACCCTGATTATAGGAAGGATACGTTTGAAATGTGATACAGGAGATCTCTGGAAATAGAGTGAAATACAGCCACATTTTCAGGATCTTCCTTTATACTGAACTGCAAATCTTGAAAAGGTATGTTCAGCCTATGAAATATATAGCTATCTAAAATCCTTCCTTTGTGTCTCTTTCCTGGCTTCAAGCTGTAAAGTGCAGGAATTTGCTCCAGCACAGTGTGTGAAGTTCTGCATTTTATTTACACAAAGTACTCTAAGGACACTTGACAGTAATTTTAATTTTGAGTGCTTTTACTCTGTAGCATCTTAAGAAACAGCTTTTCTATGACGATGAATCTCTGAAAGGTCTTGCAACTTGAGGTTGTAAGCTGGCCTCTAAGCATACTCTTCTGATGATCTTAACTGTTTAGCAACTAAATTGCCTTTCCAGGGTCCTCAGAACTCATCAAGAATTGAAGTATTCAATGGGCTCATTTGCAGTGTACTTAAATCCCAGTTTTTCCTTATCAGAAAATGCATAAAAATTCAGTTATAACTTACTCTGAGGGTGTAGAGGGCAGGTGATGCCAAGAAAAGGCTGGAAAA
>NW_008662919.1:0-940 GCF_000695815.1 Acanthisitta chloris
TACTGCCTCCTCCTGCACCCCCCAAGGCAGTGGGGTGGGAGGTGAGGGGGTCAGAGGGGATATTGGGATCCCCCCGGGTCCTGCCCCCCACTTCATCCTCCTCCCCCTGCAGTACATGCCCTACCTGGTCCTTGACATCTTCGAGACAATCCCAGGGGTGCCAGGGCTGTTCCTGGCCTGTGCCTACAGTGGGACCCTGAGGTAAGGATGGGTCTCCCCTTGCCCTGGGGGCGTCCCCCCGGGGGTGCTGGTGCTGAGCAGTGCCACTGCCCCCCAGCACGGCCTCCACCAGCATCAATGCCATGGCCGCGGTCACCGTGGAGGACTTTGTGAAGCCGCGGCTGCCAGCGCTGACCCCAAGGAGACTCACCCTCATCTCCAAGGGGCTCTGTGAGTGGCACTGAGCTGGGCATGGAGAGCCATGCTGGACATGGGACGTGCCATGCTGGGCTGTGCCATGGCCACGTTATCCCATCGTGTGGCATGTTATCCATCCATCTCATTCGATCACATTCCCTTCCATCCCATCCTAGCCTAACATATCCCATCCATCCCATCTGATCCATCCCAACTCTTCTCAACCATCCCATTGTTTCCCATCACATCCCATCATTTCCAAGCCCATCCATCCCATCCTTTCCCATCCTATCCTATCCTTTCCCTTCCTATCCCATCTGTGTTCCCACCCCATCCTAGCCTAAGATATCCCATCCATCCCATCTAATCCATCCCATCATTACCAAGCCCATCCATCCCATCCTTTCCCTTCCCATCCTATCCTTTCCCTTTCTATCCCATCCCTTCCCATCCTAGCATATCATATCCCATCCATCTCCTCTAATTCCTCCCATCTTTTTCCATCACATCCCATCATTTCCCATCTCATCCCATCCTTTCCTTACCATCCTGTCCTTTCCCTTCCCATCCCATCCCATCCCAT
>NW_008662920.1:0-3477 GCF_000695815.1 Acanthisitta chloris
GTGTGGATGTTTGTCCCTGGGAAGATGGAAACCATGGAAACGAGCTGCCCAATTTAACCAATGCTTTGCCTCAGGGTGCAAATGCTAACCAAGGTGAGCTTAAACATATGCACTGACTGCAACATATAGCCTCTATCTTATATACTCTAGCCTTGCAGCAGAATATGGCAGTCTTTCCTGGGACAAGTAAATTTCTTGTTGAGGATTGACCAGCCAAAATTATTTTAACTAATACTATTCTTGCAGAAAGGATAGAGTTTACTTTTGTGCTGGGTCTGCAACATTTTCAAAGCAAGTTAGGTCTTCTCACTTGCTCTTTCTAAATACTTGTTGCATAAAAATTGGATGTCCCTGAAGTATGTCATGTAAAAGCCTGTTGTTTCTTTGCTTAACTAGAATCTTATATCCCTTCTGGTGTTGGGGGTTTTATTTTTTGCAGTTACAAAGCCTTTGATACTTACTTAAAGGGAGATCTGTTGTGAATGCATTAAACTGAGTGTGTGAGAAACTAAAGCAGCTATCTGTGGATGTGCTCAGTGTTGCAGTCTGCATTGACAAGTGTGTGGGGGTGCAGAGGCAACACTGCCTTCTTGGAGGAGATGTCTTTTATTACTTGATATCATGCTTTCTAATCTAAAATGTGATTATCAGACCTGACAGAAGCCTTCTCCAGTTTTCTTCAAGCAAAGATTGCTACTTTGCTAATAACTGAGGAAGATGTGGGATATTTACCTGGGGAAAAAAAACCCTCATAATCATCAAACCCCTCAATATTTTGATACTTATTTAATAAAAGTTAAAATTAAATGCTTGTGAAAGATGGTAGAGTTGGACTTAGATGGATTTTTCCTTGTTTCTTTTTCTTGGAAGTTTACCTCTGAAGGAAATAGACTTGGTTCATTTTTAAAGCTTGCAGCTAGCTGGGGACAGAAATTCATTCAACATATAACTTCTTACAGAGGTGTTTGGCTTTCTGGATCTTGTGATGTCCAGTCCAACCTGGACAGGCTAGTGGCAACTCTGACATGACATTTCAACATTCATAAGCACAGTGCCATGTCGACAAAGGACCTCTGCCATAGGAAGATATCCAGTAAAGGATTATGTCAGTCCCGTGGCCTCAGTACCTTGCTTTCTTTGCAGCATTTGTATATATTTATGACAAAAAATTATGCAAGTGCTCAAAGTTAGTGTCACTTCTCAAAGAGAACAACTAAAAATATTTCATGTGATGTGTATCTGTCACTCATCCTAGTAGCTCTGGGTCTGAGAAGGAGAGAAG
The DNA here is from genome assembly GCF_000695815.1 of Acanthisitta chloris. Taxonomy (NCBI): domain Eukaryota; kingdom Metazoa; phylum Chordata; class Aves; order Passeriformes; family Acanthisittidae; genus Acanthisitta; species Acanthisitta chloris. The sequence continues at coordinate 1,283 of NW_008662920.1, forward strand.
CTGGGAATGCTTGAGTAGCTGCATGCCATATACTTTCTAGTCTGGTTTTAGGGGAGTTCTGTACATGCTGTTTAATGTCCTTCATCTCTAGCTGTTCCCTTTGCAAGGTCCTATTTAGCATCAGCCATGCTGGTTTATAGATCTCTCTGAATGCAAAGTGAATGGCACGCATTTAACCTGAGCTGTTTGGGTAACAGCATGTGAAATGTCATTTGTGGTCTGCTCCTTGCAGAGTGGGTCAAGGTAGACTGTTGTCAGTTAGAGGTTGGTGAATAGGCAGAAGACAAGAATACTATGAATTACTGATTCACATATGAATCAGTAAAAGCTAATGCAGCTTTCTGAACTTGTGAAAATTACAGATTCATTGAACAGGCCACATCGGACAGTGTTCACTCGAGCCATAGAGGCATGTGATCTGCATTGGCAGGACAGCCACTTACAGCACATTATCAGCAGTGACCTATACACCAACTACTGTTACCATGACAACACTGAAAACTCACTCTTTGACTCTCAGGGGTGGCCCCTCTGGCATGGTAAGTGGCTAAACCAACCGGAAAGACATTTCCACGACTTGCTGCATTGTTCATTTTCTATGGCATTATTTGGGAGGGGAGAAGGGAACTGAATGAAAAACCTGTCAAAAAAAGAGACTCCCTTGAAATGCTGGGTCAGAAATAGTCCTTTAAATCACTCTTCCATAGTTTTAAAAACAAAACAAAGGAAACAAGCCCTTTTGAGTAATCTACCAAAACAGGTCATTGCAGACATGGAAGCATTGCTATTCCTCAATTATTTTCTCTATTTTAGAACATGTTCCTACAGCCTGTGCGAGGGTGGATGCGTTACGATCTCATGGATACCCACAAGAAGCACTGAGGCTAGCAATAGCTATTGTTAATACACTAAGAAGGCAGCAGCAGAAACAGCTGGAAATGTTCCAGGCTCAGAAGAAAGGTAAATGCAGGGAAGAGAGAAGGGCAAAGGACATGACAAGTGGCAATAACACCGGACTGGAACTTTGCGTGAGAAAATTGCTTTTGAAATTAAAGCAAAAGAGGTGACTTTAACTCTTCAGTCCAAATGATCATAGCGGTAATGTTACATTCTGGATATTGGAAGGATTTTTTAGGCTGGGTTTTGAGCTCTGCAGGGCTATGTCTAGCATGATGGGGCCTTTATTCCAATCAGGGGGTTTGGTTACACAGTGTAAGTATTCATCCTGTGTAATTTATAAACTGTTTAACAGCTTTGCATTTGGAATGTCAGGTGTTTAAAATATTTTTTCCTCTGATATATAATTTAGCAGAGCTATATATTTCTGATGTGGAAGCCTAAAGTTGACACTGAGAGTAAAAAGAAGGCAAAGTCAGCACTACAGAAATTCATCAAATTTGGCAGTTTCTTCCAAAAGTCTCTTATGATGCTTAAAACTTTAGTGGATTCATATCACTGGAAATGAGATTTTTGAAACACTGGCTTTATAAAATGTTCTGTGGTGTTCCTCTGAGCACTACCCCTATTTTTTGAAGGAACATTCTACCAAAAATAATCCTTCACTGAACTTTGTCATAGGTTTGAAGAGGTAATGGAAGAAGAAAGGGATGACTTTGTGGTTAAGGAATGCATGCATGTGGTTAAAGAATGAATGCAGCTACTACAAGAACACACTTCATTCAAATTTTATTTTAGATCTTTGTTGCTACTCTTAACTATGTGTATCCTCACGCGTTTTAGGCAAAAAAACAGTCACATGCATAAATTTTTTATGTGTATGTGCAGGTGTTTTCCCAGAAATTGTCATTTAGAAACTGAAGTAAAGACAAGGTAGATACCTGACTGAAAAAAATTAGTTGGCAGTTCCTATGTGCCTCCATTTCACAATACCCAAGGAAGAAATTTTGAGCACTATTGTGGATCTTAGATTTAAACAAAACTTAAAAGCATTTTGCATTATTACTTATGAGATTTTTTCATGAGTCTTTTTATCATGTAATATATATTTTCTTAACATGAAGTTTGTCATTTCTATGTTGTTACTCACTGCTTTGGGGTTTGTTTTCACTCATGTTTGGAATTTTAAAAATATTCTTTTAATCGTGCAAAATATGCTGGTCTTCTCTATAAGCAGATTAATTCTGCAGCTACAGTTTCAGTTCAACAACCACCCTGTCATGGTTTAACCCCAGCCA
>NW_008662921.1:0-283 GCF_000695815.1 Acanthisitta chloris
CGCGGCCTTAAGGGGAGGAAGGGCCTGAGGGTCGTGCGTGGTCGGTAGGAGGGAAGGGTAAAAGGTAGAGGGTGTGCAGTCGGAAAGTTTCTATTAGTAAACTGCAGGGTTATAGCGTGGTGTTAGCGACTGGTCGACTGTGTAAGAGCGCGGCAGGGGGGTTTGGATACAGGGGGAAGGGGGAAAGTGAAATTAAAAAGGAAAGAAGGAAAGAAAGGGAAGGGAAGAAAGGGAAGAAAAGAAGGGAAGGGAAGAAAAGAAGGGAAGGAAAAGAAGGGAAGGA
>NW_008662921.1:465-1010 GCF_000695815.1 Acanthisitta chloris
TCCAGGATTGGTCTGGCAAATGCAATGTTGATCCCAGCTTCAGCATCGATCCAGATGATATGTGTGATCTGGGCAACAAGGTGCTCACAGTCCAGGAGGCTGTCACCTGGGTGGTGATGAGTTGGCAGCCCCTGTCCCTCTGGAGGACATGCTGGGCTGAAGGGCTGATTAACATTGTGAAAGGGACCCACCTGTGATTCCTACCTACTCTGATCACAAGTCAAGGTAGTAGCAATAATCATAGAATCATCATAGAATCATGGAATTTTAGGGGTTGGAATGGACCTTAGAGATCATCAAGTAAATCCTGAATGCCCCAGAAGCTGAGGTCCAGCTGTATTATGGGTCAGTAAAGTACTCAAAGCCAGGCTGGATGAGCCTTGAGCAACCTGCTCTGGTGTCGTGGTTTAACCCCAGGCAGCAGCCAAGAACCACACAGCCACTCACTCACTCCCCCACCAAGGGGATGGGGGAGTGAATCAGAAGGGTAAAAGCTACAAAAACTCATGGGTAAAAACTTTTCCTAATTTCTAGCCTAAATTTCC
>NW_008662922.1:0-6181 GCF_000695815.1 Acanthisitta chloris
AGACAGGGGAGCTTCAGGGGCAGGTGGCAGCGGTGGCGCGTTGGGTGATGTCTCGGGCAGTGGTGCCGGCTTTACGGGTTCCCAGCAGGAAGCCGAAATACCACTAGCAAACTTTTCCCTAGCAGATTAATTAGTTGCAGAGGATTTCATGGGCTAATAGCTACGATATTATTTTTTCATTTTACTCCAGCAGCGTTCGCTTGCTGATAGATTTGTTTTGTTTCGGTAGCATGTATTGCAGTAGAAATATGGGTTCCTTGTAGCCCAATGAAGGGTAAATATGACTGAACACTACTGCTTAATTAGAGATTTGCTGAAAGTAACCAATGGATGCCAAGGCCAATAGTTTTTAAGCTCTCAGCCTGCTTGAAAATTTGAAGTAGCAGCTGCTGGACGCCATTAGCTTTTCTCTGCAATCATCAGGAGAAGCAGCTTTCTCTACATTGTCCTGCTATGTGTGTCCATGCAGCCTCATACAGCCTCTGAATACATGGGAAAACTTAGGTCTTCACCTGGGCTTTGTATTTGCCATTCCAGCTGGAATAGCTGACAAAGGTGGTGGTTTGGGACCAAAAGTATGAATGGCACAGATGATCTGAAGGCTTCCAGTTCTATGTGATATGGCCAATGTCAGTGCAGTGTCTCAGCTCAGGGACCAGTGAACACCCACCAGATGGGACATACCTCTTAGTGCCTGGGTCCGACATCATGTCAACACCATTGACATTTCAGGCTCCTTAACTTGGTCTCTCCATAGGGTTTCCTTAAACTTATGTTTCAGGAGGTCATAGCATGCACCAATGCCCAGGCTGTGTTCTTAGCTGGTCTTGTGCATGAGGCCCTCACTGGCAGTGACCCAGGCGTTACCACTGATGCATAATCTCATGTCTCTTAAAAACTGTACTGGGCCCTACAAAATGATTTGAAATTGCTTCCCGTAGAAAAAGACGTGACATGCATAAACCACTGTGTCATGATTAGTAGAGGAATCTATGTTGTTACCTAATTAAAAAGGGAGCAAAACTGATTATTCGCTACAGGAAAATGAAACCAGCACATGCAATTAATTTCCAGGATATAAATTACACATTGGGATGCTCTAAAACATTCATCAATGCAGCCTGCCATTCCTCAGAAAAGCTGGGCAGATTTGCCAGTGTGGCTCTCTACAACATATTTAAGGCTTCTCAGAATTTCACATGTGTCTAATGGGGTCATTAGAGAAATAATAATGGAAAGAGCATTTTAGACACTTCCTGGGCATGAGACAGGCTGACTAGAGGCTGAGTCTCTGCTCCAGGATGGCTTTCCACACCCCCAATTTTTATTGCTTCCATCTTCTTATCTTGATGTCACCAACTTTTCAGAATGGTTCCATCAATAACAGAATTGGAGAAAAATACATTGTTGTCATCCTTTTCTTGTGTAAAGCATCTTTCATCCTTCCCTCCTGCCCATGCCTGGTTTTACAGAAAGGATATGCTCAGGGTAGAGGAGATCTTTGTGTTTTACTCTGGGTTTTAATGCATGGGCTGTGTGCCCAGAGAGTTGAATGGCTGATAAATGTGACAAAATAAATAAAACAAATAATAAATCGGAGGTGCTCCATATGCTTCCCAGAGGTGAGTGGGTACTATTATTCCTGTTTTGGCAAATGGGACAGCTGCCAATGTTTTCACACTTGGATGCTGCATTCAGGTCCCTTGGTATGGATCATGGTACCTCACTTAAAATGCTCACACTGGAAAGAGCTGGCCCAAGACACTTTGGTGAGATCCCAGTGACAGTCAAGGGCTGTCAGGAGGCAAACACAGCCTTCCTAACTTTGTTCCACAGGAAACAACATGCAGCAAATGATGGGCAACACCTTGTCCTTTTGCAGAAAAGCCTGTTTCTGGGAGTTTTGATGCTGTGTCTCTTGAGCCCACTAACAGGCAAGAGGTTAACACAGGGAGGAAACATACGGGAGCCATCAGCTCTCACAGACACTACCCCTTCCCTCCTCAGGTAGAGAAAGAGGAGGAAAAAAACATGGATCCATTAGCTAAGAGTGGAGAACTGGTTCCTCTTGATTGGTTGCATTCAAGCTACTGACTGGGAAATCAGAAGGGAAGATGTCCAGGCATCTTGGCACAGACCTGCAGGCCTGTTTGTTACAGAAGGATTCGGGTGTCAGGCTGCAGGTCGATCTCACAGCAGACATTCTAATGCTGGTCTTCCAGAGCACAGTGTGGGCCCATTGGCCCTTAGCTACCGCCTCAACAAGGAGGAAAAAAAGTATTGCTGTTGATGTGCCTCCTCTTCATGTCTCTGTGCAAGCCATTGTTCAGTTCAGAGGGGGTGGAGGAAGGAAGGGAGTAGCTAGAGCTGCAGCAATACATGATGTGCCTATGTGGCTGGCTGACGTAAAATCATATCAGCAATTTTTTTAAAGGATGTTGTTAGGTCAGAGATTTTTTTAAAAATGGCATAGATAGTGAGAGGGCAAATGCAAGCAGGAAAGCTCTGTGTGGACTGCAGCCGAACAGCTTGAACACTGCATACTGGTCATTGTGCAAAGGATGTGAGAGACAGACAATATAAATGCTGATGTGGACAGTGAGGATCAGGGAGCCAGAAAGCTGCCAGAGAAACATTCCTTTGTATTTTCCATCTCTCAGGAAGTAAACAGTTACCTAAACACATTTTCATGCCCACCTACTCGGTCAATAGCTGCACTGCGCCTCCTGCTCCACTTACAGCTCCTTAATGGTGCAGAGGAGCTTTGATTGCCGTGGCGTGGGCCCCATCCCTCTGGCAAACCATTACTTCAATCCAATACATCGAAGGTTCCTACTGCTCTCTCAGTGATGGGGAACTGCTCATCAGCTGAGTACCCTCTGATTGTTTGTCACAGCCAGACTTCCTAGTTGTTTTTCCCGGATGGAGATATTAAACATATCTCAAGTGATGTAATTACCACAACTCAGGTAACAAAGGTTGTGGGCAGATGCAGCTGGGGGCTGGAGGGAGCTCTGTCACATTTTCTTTGGTCTTTCTTTCTGGCCAGTTGCAAATGTGCTGATGCAAAGGATGCTGCTGCTGGGAAGCTGGGCTCAGCAGGTGCGGGTTATGCATCCTCCAAGCATTCAGAAATAATCCATGTATTGATTAGAGTGATCTTCTCAAAGTAGATCGACATAATTTCTGGAGTGCCGTGCCTTGGTGTATCTGCTGCCTTGGACTGGAGCAAAAATCATGGCACTCTGCACACAGGGAGTTCCTGTGCCATTGCTTTCTCCCCAAGCACAGATGGAACTCACTCTCTTCCTGCATGGTCTGCCTCTGAGTTGATACAGAGCAAATTTTTCTACTTCTATGGCAGCTTGCCCTCAAAAAGAGAAGAAAAGGATTGGATCTTTTTAGAATAATCAGGTATGTCCCACCAGGGCAGCCCAAGCAACACAGTACAACTGCACATCTTTTTCCTTGGGTTCAAGAAGAAATCCAGGTCTTTGCTTTACTAAGCTTTCTCTACAAGCAGGCTTGAGGCCAGTCAATGTGCAGGATACAATTGCTGATGAGGACAGCCCACACCTTTCCTGCTTTAGGCTCTGAATTTAAGATTCAAGCCTGCAATGCCACAGCACTTCTCTTCAGGACTAGACAACCCCAAACATGGAGCTTTCCTGGTAACAAGTCCTACACTACCTCCTACAAAAGGAATTCCTTATCCCCTTGGATGACTAGTCAGAACTGTGACTGGAATAGAGCAGCTGCAATAGACGGTGTGTTTCAGGATATATTGAGAAGGCATTTAGCCAAATGCTGAGTGGTTTTAACTATCCAGGAATGTAGTAATTGTCATGAAATCCCAAACCTAAAAGGACCTGGAAATTAGAGATTTAAAAAAAGAGAGATAAAATATGTAATTACCAGGTCCTTGGATATTTCCACTACACTCCTAAGTCAAGTCAAATTTGTTTCTAGTCTCTAATTGCATTCTCAGATGTACATTATTTTAGTGACATGCAACAGTCCTAGAACTAGCTCTCAGTTGTCTGACAGGAGATTTAGAGAAAAAATAATGTTGTTAAACAAGCCCATTAGGAGCTAATCCTGAGACATATGCTGTGCTCTCCAAATCCAGGTGAATGGAAAGGATCTAGCATGTCATCAGGTGTTTGCTTAGTTACCAGGATTCATGATCAGACACAATACTGAGGACATTCCCCTTAGGGCCATCATGTGGTACAACACTGCCATACTCAACTTAAGAAAAAAGGAGCAATTTTGTATGAGCAAATTGAATGTCTGTCCTCAGGAGGACCCATTCCTGGCACAAAGGGGTTATGTGTGGTCACAACATGCCAGGGTGTCTGGGAGATGAATCCTGTGAATCATGTGCTGAGATCCCATTTGAGCTACAACTCTGCTTCAGTATAATCAACACCTTGGACATTTGAGACTACTTCCTCAAATTCTTACCAATATGTATCTTAGGATTCAACACCTTAGGCTGCCCAGATAGCTTCCTCATCTACAGCAGCTTGTTTCTGGATCAGCAATACGGATATACACATGCTGGATAAATACAGTGTGAACAGTGAGGTCATTTACAAGCCAGATAATCTTCTTAGTTTTATCAGTAGTATTTGAGTTTCCATGCTGGCAGAAGCCAAGATCCAGACATGAGAAGATGACCATTTTAGGCGCCTCCTAAGTGACCTTCATTGCATATAATGTGTCTTGAGAAGAGAGGACGCTGGAGATCAGAGAAAGGCACATAGTGAAGTACACTGTAGGAGGACATCCTGGTGTCTCCCTGTGCTGAAGAAGCACCCACCACATGTACCAGCTCCACAGGATTTTCACAGCTGGAGCAGTCAGTAGGCTTCCAGATCTACCTAGAAATGTGAGGTACAAAACACTAGGCTGACCCACAGCCTGTTAAGATATTGTGTTGTCTCCCTCTCTTGCCCTGAATATGCTCCAAATACAGGAAAGCTCACAACTGTTTCTAATAAGTGCACAAAGATTTCACTGACAAGTTTCACTCTCCTTGGTGGCTTCTCCCTGCACCTTTGCACAAAGGACAAGCACGGTGTCTGGCGATGGACAAGTGAAGTGTCTGTCAATGAAAGAAATGAAGGCTCCATCAGGAAGAGGTACATGTGGATTTAAAGGCAGGACTGTTGGAGATGGAGTGCTGCTGGCAATGAAAGCAGAGAGAAATGGAAGAGCAGCGAGTGGGAAAAGTTAGTGGATTCACACCCGTGGAAACAGAAGTTTATTTTTGACCATTTAATTTCTAAGGAGTGTCTCCCAATAGTACATCAGAATGGAAACCTTGTTCTGAAAGGGACGTTTTGGCCTTGCATCTGGCCCAGACACAGCATTTGAAAGGAAGCTTAAGCATCACACTGACACACTCTCCGAGGGCCTCCAGAGCACACAAAGTGAGAGTCTGTTACGTCCAAGTGATGGCCCAGATCTACCTCTTTCCAAAGCACTTTATTTTAATTAAAGGGAAATTTCAAAACCATACACATTTTCTTGCCAAGATAATTAATTGATTTAGAAGCTTATGTAGTTAAAGAGTTTTGTAATTACACTTTATGGTGGAGGAGCATTTTAGGGATGGATACTGCCATCTGCCAAACACGTCCATGAAGGTGCTGAGTGCCTGGATTTCCTCGGTGCTCATGAGCTGGAAATCCCCTCTGGTCCTTGGGCTCATGCAGATCTTAATGACTTGGTCCCACGAGGGTGAAGTATTCAGTCTCTCAGACCCCTAAAGGAAACACTCTAAAGCTCTGGCTCCTTAGCCAGTGTCTGCACGTAGGCAGCAATTCCTTGCTGCTAAAGGGGCTTTTCCTTCCTAACAGGCTTTGGCTCTCTCTGGTGTTTTGTTTTAACCCTCAAGACAGATACAGGTCACTGTGGTGATGGTCTGACTCTAATACCATCCTTTTCTGTCTTAAGACTAACGTGGTTTCTCTGGATCATCCTCTCAGACAAATGGTTGTTCTCATTCAAGAAGAGGGAGAAAACACAACCCCAGGAAACACTTCCCTCCCTGCAACATCCCCAAGCTCACAGCCCTGCCTTCCTGAGCTGCCCTGTAAGGTCATGAATAAATGCCAGGCCCTGAAAGCACTGAAGCTATGCGGGAAGATCTACAAGTCCTCTGGTTTGTGTA
>NW_008662922.1:6201-11074 GCF_000695815.1 Acanthisitta chloris
TCATTTGAGTTAGCAGCGAAGCACTATATGGGGACCTATTTTACCCCATGCTCTTCTATATATGTGCATGCGTATATATACACATGCAATATATATCTATTTTTCTTCCCTCTCTTTATGACTGAATAATCACACAATCTTTGTGCCATGGAAGTTTGACTGCTGATGTTTATTGCCCCCTGGAAACAGGATGACAACAGCCCACGGCTCCTCCACAGCAACTCACAAAGGTCTCCTAAGCAGAGAATTATGCCCGTTGGAGGCAATAAACAGCAGGAACAGTAGAGTGACTAAGCACCAAAGATCCTGCATTTGTGTAGACACTAGCAGTGAGAAGGAGGCAAGGATGCCCTGGAGGATAGATAGTGCCTTAGGAAAAGTTTCCAGCATGTTCTGAAAAGGAAGGTTTTCACACATAAGACAAAGGCTAAATTTGAACCCCATTCGACTCCTGAACCTGCCTTGGTCTTGGGTAAGGCTTCCATGCCAGGCATCGAGGCTTACTAGAAAACAGCAAAATCACAGGAGAATTGGCCCAGAGTACCCCAAGATACATCCTCCTGCCCTCCCTGAAGTGGTTTGGGTGTGTGGTAGCAGAAGAATTTGCAGACAGAGATGGAGTCTTTTCCACCTGAAACCATCATGTGTTGGGACTCTACTGCTGAGCTCACCCCTGTCCAGCTCTGATGCCCTTTGGGGAGCCCTTGTTTACACAGATAATGATCAAAACCATGAGGAATACACAGGATACTGTCCACTTGTCTCTTTTCTCTGAGGCAGTGCTGCTCCTGTGGCAGCATTGGCACTACGTGCTCCCACAGAATTGCTGTCCCAACGAAATCCTGATGTACACAGGGAAAAAAAATTAATCTCCTTTTGTTCTCTTCCTTGACCACCTCCTTCCTACATTTTTCTTTTTGATTAATTTTTATGTTCAGTGGTATAAATTTTCCAGGTCAGTGCTAAGTCCTTTGGATGTGTGATCTTTACATACCAGCAGACATATGCAGAGGGATGAGAGGAGACCAAGTGCAAACCAATCCATCCTACTGACACTTTTATTTATCTATTTTCTTTCTCCATCTGGCACTGCTCAACTCCCTCTGTGTGTGTGTGTGTGTGTGCGTGCATGCGTGCGTGTGTGAGTGAAAGGGATGGGGAATCATAGAATCATAGAATCAACCGGGCTGGAAGAGACCTCAAAGATCATCGAGTCCAACCCTAAGTGGAAGTGGGATGAGATACTGGTAGAGACTCTGAAGAGCTCTGTGCTTGCAACTGTAGCTGTCCCCTTTCCTTCCTATTACCCTGTTATCCATTGCTCATGTTCTGCTGTGTGTGGGGGAAAAAAAAGAAACAAAAAAAAAATTAATGTATCTAATAAAAATAACACAGGGCTTTTTAGTGCTGATGCAAGATGCCAGGGTGACAGTCAGGAAGCTGGAGCCATCTGCCAAGCCCAGACTCAACACCAGTGGTAAAGCTGCCCTGCTGCCGGGTGCATCCAGGGCTCCCAAGTGAAAAGCACCTGTGTCCGCGGCCTGAGCCGAGCTTGGTGGCTGAAAGCGGAGACAGATGAACATCATCTGTGGATCAGGCAGAGAGGGGGACTCTTAACACACACTGACTATTAATATTTCATGGTTGTGACATCCAGCAGCCCCACTGAGCAGAGAGACAGGAGTTTGTTCTTCCAGGTTTGCATTTAACCATGCCTTCCCACTGAATGTGTAAGACAAGGTTAATCATGGCATATAGTGGAGTTTTGTGCTCACTAGGCTTGGGCCAAGACCCAGATTTTTTCATTTAGTCTGTATCAGCTGTAATAATTTCTACTCTACTCTCATTCAAGATGGTTCTGAGTCATCAACTACAGGCAAAGCAAGGTCCAGTGGCTGTTAAGTATCTCAAATATTAAATCATTCAGATAATCTCCACCTAGCGTATTTAACTTTTTCAGCAATCCTGTTTTCTCCTCTAGGAACTAAGCCTTGAGAACTCATGAACCACCAGGTATTTGCAGAGTGGCATGCATTCAAAATGCACTTCTTTTATAGCAGTGGTGTTATCACATAGTGAGCTTGTTCCTGGAATGAGCATTGCTTAGGAGTTGTCAATACTTTAATCTGATTTATACAAGCTGTGTTCTCCCTCTCTCTCCTTCTTCCCTCAAATAAACACTAATAAGTTCTCAACCTGGACAAATCCCAGGTAGTGGGATCAGTACCTGGCAATATATCAGCTTTGTTGCTGAAATCGGGGATAAAGTAGGGACAACTGAAAATGTTTTTCCCAGTTGTTTTTAATTCTGCTTGCAAATATCTTGGTGCCTGTCTGAAGTATGACTGCCCTATAGGAATACACTTCAATTCTTATACTACTGTGTGCCAATTAAGTAATTAATGAAAGTCTGGAAAATCTATAAAAAAAGTTGGTTGCATCCACAGGGAACATTAATACTGCAAGGTGTCATGCCCATGAATAAAACCTGACAGCATCTGCAAATTCAGTGGGAACTACCTGTTCTGCTGTTAAGAGCTCAAGTTCAGGTGCTTATCAAATGATTTTCAAGAACTGGTCTTTAACTTGTCTGTGGACTGGAAAGTATTGCAGGGCATATGGGGGTTAGTCTTTGTCCTCCAGGACTCAGTTGTCACTTTACAACCATATGATGCATTAGACATCGCTAGACATGAATGTCACTGCTTTTAGCCTCAAATTCTGTCAGCACGATATTGTGCCACGATGCAATCTCAGTCAGCGTCTTGATTTGATTTGTGCATTGCTCCACAGTTCGCTCCAGGAGGGCTTAGGGTCCAGTTCTGCAAACAGCTCTGCAAATGAGAAAAGCCATTCCCATCACCTTCACATCCAGCAGCACTCTCAGAGCACGGGGCACCACCACCCATCCTGGCAAAATTACATGAAAATGGTTGTCATTTCCAACTTCACTTCACTCAGAGGCAATGCTTGATTTCTCTGTGTTACAGTGAATCCAGATGGACAACAGGGAAAGAATCAAGGGACTTGCTGAAAACCCAGCTGCTGCTTCCGAGCTTGGATTTTCCAGGTCAATACATTTCAAAATTTTTTTCCACCAACAGAGAGAAGGGAAAAACTCACTCTTCCACACTCAGTCTTAAATCAGGCTCCTGCAAGACAATCTTAAAAGGAATTTGTTGCCCACTAAAAGAGAAAACCCTCTCCCAACCCACACTCACTGTCTTTTGGTTCAAGTCTGCCCCATAGCAATGAGCAGAGCTTCATTGCCATCCCTTTAGATGAGGGTCTAAATAGCAGAGGTGGGTTTTGTAGCTTGGACATCTGTTTTATAGAACCTGGATCAAGAATCATAAACTCATTTCGTGTACATGAGTGAACAGCTGTCCAAGAGCAACAGCTTTCAGCCCTCATCAAACTAAACTAAATACAGGCCAAGAAGTTGCTGGCAGAAGACTCCCAATTCATCAAGATTTCTAAAGTATTTCTGTCCTCAGCAATAGCAGTGTAATCTCAGATTAGTGCATTAAATCATGAACCTAGAAAATTACTCTATGAGCAAATACATTTATATACTCACAAATATGTGCACATGTGTACACTCAGTGCAGTGGAACAGGCTCCCCAGAGGAAGTGGTCACAGCCACAAGCTTGACAGAGTTCAAGAAGCATTTGGACAGTGCTCTCAGGCACATCTGTGATTCTTGGGGATGTCCTGTGCAGGGCCAAGAGTTGGACTTGATGATCCTCATGGATCCCTTCCAACTCCAAATAGTCTGTGGTTCTGTAATGTGTGTACTGTCTGTGTATATGTGCAACCTTACACAACAAGACATCAAATCAGACAAATCTTGCACTTTTCTCCTTTCCTAATTCAAGAGCTATGGAGCAACCACTGAATCTGAAAGATGGAAAATGTCAATAGACCATCACAAATAACTGTTGTTAAATCATATGATCATCAAGAGAAATACATTGCCTCAACATATCATCTAGGAACAAAATGGGAATTTTAGAGTGGACAGCTATGTGATAATCACATGATCTATCACCTAAACCATGGATCCGATCCCTGGTACAGACAAAAGAAAGGATTCAGTGGACAACCATGCTGAATGGGACAAGTAGTTCCTTTATTCCTGTAAAATGAAGCTAAATCTCCTCATGGAGATTTTATTGTTGTAATTCTTATGCTTTGTAATCCATTTTACTGGACATAAATATTCCAAACAACAGTAGTTTCTTAGGTCTGAGGACTTAGAGCTTAGACAAACTTTTGCAGCCCTCGAACCATGACATGAGCAAACTTTCTGTGGATCCTTCATAAACCTTTCTCAGGGTTAGGCAAGAACTGTCCTCAGGATGTTACACAAAACATGCTGTTGAATTTGGACATATTTGACTAGATTAGCGTTAAACTCATTACTTGTTGTACAATATATGACATCTATGTTTAGTTATAGCCCCACTGAGGAAAGTACAACTCTGTTCTACTCACCTGTGAAGGACCCTGTTGGAGAATGGCTAGAAGAGCAGGGATATAATCCTGGGGAAGGCCAAAAAGAGCTAGGCCACAGTCCCCTGGGAAAGTACAGACACAGTCCTGGGAACGCACCTGGGAATGCAGTGTGTACAAGCAAGGCTCTGGAGATAGTAACTTATACATAGCTTGGGAGTAATTCAGCTGGGCAGATGGCAGATGGCAGGGGTAACTCGTCCTTGAGGGTGAAACAAACAGGTTCGAGAAAAACAGCTAGGAATGCACCCAAGCCTGGGAAAGCAGGAGATAAGCCTCACAGCTGCAGCTGTGAGTAAGGGGAGTACCTGAATGCTATCTTTAGAGCCTAGCCAATTAAAAGTGATGGATAATTGT